>NC_134271.1:137662122-137794622 GCF_031893055.1 Leptodactylus fuscus
GTGTGGGGGCCACTGTGGAGCAGATTGTACTGTGTGGGGGCCACTGTGGAGCAGATTGTACTGTGTGGGGGCCACTGTGGAGCAGATTGTACTGTGTGGGGGCCACTGTGGAGCAGATTATACTGTGTGTGGGCCACTGTGGAGCAGATTATACTGTGTGTGGGCCACTGTGGAGCAGATTATACTGTGTGGGGACACTGTGCAGCAGATCGCACTGTATGGGGGCCACTGTGGAGCAGATTATACTGTGTGTGGGCCACTGTGGAGTAGAAAGCTCTATAAAGCCCCATTCGTATGACCATATTTTGCAGGTGTGCAATTGGGCATCCGCACATTATTAAGGTTAAATTACCGTTTTGGCACTTTATGACAATTTAGTGGGTTTTGGGTTGCAATTTGGGCACTCAGTCTCTAAAAGGTTCACCATCACTGACCTAGATGGTGGCCAAAGGTTTTCTGTTCATGGTGTTTTCTATCTTTCCCAGTGTGCCGTTACTATACATTGCAGCAAATTGCCTGCAGGCAAGTCCGCGACAACTATCCCACCATGACTACGTCTCGTGGACATACCCTGTTGAATGACAGCAAGCAGAGAAAATGAAAATCTTGAGGAACTGATACAGAAAGTTTATTAGAATCCAGTAGTCTTGGATAAAGGCCCTTCCTGGTGGAGTTTGTCACTAACTACTCGGTGACATCAGCCTTGTTCGTTTTTTGTTGTCGCTGTTACTCTGTGACGCTCCTGACACCTGCTAGTGTTGTATTAATATTTGAGCTCAGAGTTCATGGCGGAAGTCACTTCTCCCCTGTCAGGCACACCCATGCCAGGTAACAGCTTTACTCCGACAGCCGCAGTGACTGTACCTGACACCACGAGGTCAGAAAAGGATCTACAGGATCTACACCTTTATGTTAACCCCTGCCAGACCAGCGTGCTGTCCCAACGAAGCTGCAGAAATCAGTGCATGAATAGCGATGAGGAATGTCTCGGCCTTACGCCAACATTAAGTCATTTTAAGAAGGAACGAAATCCACCCAGACGAGAAAACTGTGAGATGTTCCAGTTAAACGGGTTGTGTCACCAAGACTGTCCTTTAGCAGAAGCCAACCAATGGTTATCTGATCATCTTGGGTCACGTCTCTTACATGGCAGATTTAAATTCTGTCTCATAGAGGAGGAGCCCTAGGAGGATGCCGCCATCTGTGGTGTCATCAGATAATCCCTTTAAGGAAGACTTCCAAAAACCAAAATCTGGTAAATTCTTCTCCTGTCCTGAGAGGGAATGGAGAAGTGGCCATGAGCATGCGCTACTGTCTTGGTTCACTTCAGTAGAAGTCACGGTCAAGACTCTGAATAGAATGGTCACCTTACTAGCAAGGTCAGGGCACCCTCATTCTTGTGCCAAATATGGAAAGCAATGTTGCCACTCTGCAATCTTTCAGGTCGCAGATATATGTGAGGCTCAATCTCATTCAATAGAAAGCAAATTTCCACCCTTGTCCGTGGAGGAGGAAGGGGGCAGGTGCGCAGGTGAGAGGGGGAAGCCAGGAGCAGGCGGTAGGTAGCGATGCCGCGCGGCCAGGCAAGAGGCATGGGGGGGGGGGGGCGCATGGCGGATCCTAACCAACACGACTTGGCTAAATAAAAGTGGTTCAGCGCCTACGCCAACCGGCAGACGAAGTAGTTGTTAATAAAACCGTTACGGACTGTCATACAGTTTGCCAAAAATTCGAAGGTTGGAAGAACTTAATTACTCTTTAAGGTCCCACGCAGATCTGGGCTGATAAATCCGGTCCGTGCATCGCCCAGAATTCCCAAAATCCCAGTTAGTCACTGTCCTATACTCGACCTCCGAGTATTATAGATTGCTATAGTGCAAGGTCTCGCAGTCCGAGAAACGTCTCCGATGTACAGACCTGATTTTCTGGGTCAGACCTCAGGGCAGTGGTCACTTCGCCTTAAGCCACACCGCCATAGGTTCGGGGAATATTCCTGTTGCACAATCTTTTCGCGATCACCGTCTGTGGCAGGCAGCTGGACGGCTGACGTGGGCCGGTTCCCTACTTGCTGACTGACACATCCGGGACAGGTTGGACAGATCTGCGTGGTTTGGCACATGTGAATAGCGCAGGGTTTCACAATTAACTCTGGGATATTTGTATAGTGAAGACATGTCTGTCCACTTTAACTCTTCGTCTTCCTGGGCCTTGCTTGTAAACTTTTTATCACCTTCGCGCTGCTGGTTTCACATGGTTTTTGTATGAAAGAACTTTCCGACCAGAAGAAGATCTAAAAATTTTTAAAAAACATTAAAAAGATGAAAACCGCTTTTTAATACGTTGTGGAGATATGACAATATAAAGTTGTAGGCCCGAAGCCTGGACAGCATGCCCTGTTTTGCTGTCTTTTCATGGAGACCTTGTATGGCTCTCAATCACTAAATACATCGATGTCCCCCCCATATACGCACATGGGGGGACGTCGGTGATTTAGGGCTCCATGACAACATGGGAAATTTTGTCCTCAGGCTTCGGGCCTGTAACTTTAACCCAGTATATCTCTGGATAGAGAGCAGATCCTGATAAACCGTTTTCACGTTTTTAATGTCTATTAAAGGGGGATTCTTATCTCTCTCTTGGCACGTGTCCTTTAAGAAATTGCATAAACAAGAAAAGGGCAAGAGTAACCCAATAAGGTCAATGACATGGAGTACGGCGCTGCCAACATTGGTAAAGTTAGAGGAGGAGAAAGTCAGAACTTTCTGTAACTATAAGGAGGTACTTGGCCAATTGCAGACAATTACCGTATTTTTCGGACTATAAGATGCACCTACGTTTTAGAGGAGGAAAATAGGGGAAAAAAAATTTGAAGCAAAAACTGGTAAAATATTTAATGTATGGGAGTTGTAGTTTTGCAACAGCTGCAAGGCCACATTGACAGGTGACCCTGCAGCTGTACGGGGAGGCATAGAGTGTTTTTTTTTGCGGGGCCAGAAGTACTTTTTAGCTATACCATTTTGGGGAATTGCTTAGATCACCTTGTATTGAAAAAAAACCCGGCGGTTTATGATATATGATTTTCTATGGTCACTTGATTGCAAGTCCCATAGACGGCAATACAACTGTATTGCCGTCTATGGGACATTCTGTGTATTAGTATTACGGCTGGTCATAGACCCAGCCGCAATACTAATACAGCAGTGACAGGGCGGGGAGCCTCATTAGGCTCCCGGCTGTCACCAGAACAGGTCGGCTCCTGCGATATCGCCGCGCAGGAGCCGGCCTGCAACTTCACAGATGTGGGGCTGGTGGGGACCGGCCCCGGGGGAGAAGAGGCCACTGATACTGACCCGGCATCCGCTGTACTAGAGAGGCGGATGCCGGCGAGGGATAGACGCCAGCACAGGTCGGGGCCTGAGACATCGCTGCCCTGCATGAAGCCAGCGGCGGGGGGACGGAGGAGCGGAATAGCATCGCCGCTGCTGGCTTCATGCAGGACAGAGGAGCACAGCGCTGTCTCAGGCCCCGGCGTCTATCCCTTGCCGGCATCTGCCTCTATTACAGCGGATGCCAGACGCCACATTCGGACTATAAGACGCACCCTTCTTTTCCCCCCAAATTTGGGGGGAAAAAAGTGCGTCTTATAGTCCGAAAAATACGGTAATTCATATTTAAAGGCATCACAAAGGATTAGGACCTGCTCCATATTTTGCTACTCCATCCTATAGCCCCCACACAGATGTGTGTATGGGACGATACAAATGAATAGGCCCATATGCTAACTGTGATTCCGGATCTGTAATAATGGATAGCACGCAGACCAAACCTACGGTCATGTGCATGGTGCCTTTCTTAAAGGGGTATTCCAGTCGCTGCACTGTGTGGTTTTCGTCCAAGCCATAGACTTTGAATGGAGTTGTAGGGCTCGTTCTGGTCGGCCGTGGTTTTGAGCCTAGGGAAGTGAATGTGGGGTAAGGCTCTTCTATTATAGCGATCAGTGGGGTCCCAACACTAGGACCACCGCTGATCTAGGAGTTAGTAGGTGATTAATACTTATACCTAAAATTCTTCAGTGAATATCCATTGTAGACATGATTACACTGTGATGTTTTATCCTGACGTCTGTTGTTTCGGTGCAGGGTTATACATCCTTCTGGAATGACTGCATATCCTCAGGACTACGTGGAGGTATCCTCATTGAGCTCGCCCTAAGAGGACGAGTTATTCTGGAACCGGCTACTTTACGGAAGAAACGTCTCCTGGACAGAAGGGTAAGGTCCTCTGCTCATCTTCATGTATGAACAGTACTATAACCATAGAGTTTTATCATAATGGACATTGTGATCAAAGTCGGACTAAATCTTTCCGCTGTGGGTGGAGAAAAGTGTAATGTGAAAATTGAGCAAAAAATTACGGTGTCTAAACCTTATTCTACAACCATCATATTGGGTTTTAGGTTTGAATTATGTGCAGGGTCTTGGTGGGCAGTCTGTTCTGTGTAAGCCTTCTTCCATGGCGTCCTCTTAGTTTTCCACTGCTTATAGCCGCATTATGGCTGCAGCAGATTTTGCATTTCTCTTTCAGGCTGGTGGACATGTACAATAAGGAGCAGTCTGCTCCCTCTCCTATCCATTACTACTTCTACTGGTCTTACATGTAACTATTAGTAGCTAAAACTGTAAACAGCTGAGAAAAGCTCTTTCACTCACTCTGAACCCATCTTGTTTCAGGGTCCGTGCACAGAGTTTTTTTGGCACTGATTTTGATGCTGAATATGCCTCAAAATCAGCCTCCAAAAAAGCCTCCCAATAGAGTTCTGATTTTGATACGGATTCAGCGTCAACATCAGCACCAAAAAAACTGTGTGCACTGACCCTCACAGTGATAACTAAGGAAGGAAATTCCCTAGTAACAGCAAGTGAACAGCAAAGTATCTAGAAGAGAGATGCCTAGTGGCAGGAAATGTAGAGAGTTTTCAGGCAGAAAACAGTGACATTTTTAAATAAAATGCATTACATAGTGGTCCAGGATTACATTATCTATTAATTGTAGTAATGTCTAAAAAATTAGGGTGGGTTCACACCTGCGCCCAGTCTCCGCTTTGTGAGTTTCCGTCTTCTGTCCGAGAAATGGACAGGAGACGGAAACCCGGCAGTCAGTGTCCGCTCGTGAGCGTTTTGGAGCATGGATCACTACTCAGAACCCAAGGGAGGTAAATACTTGTACTTACCTTCCCGCAGCTATCCTGGACTACCCTCTTGGTCTTCTTCATTGGTCTTTTGGCCTCCTGGGTGAAGCCACCTATGGGGATCCCTAAGGCCTGTGATTAGGCCTCACATGGGGCGGTGATATCTGGACACTTACATTAAAGTTCAACCTGAACTAAACAGGTCCACAAACCTTACAATTGTCCACAAAATAAACTTTGCGAGGTTTTCACATCTTTCTGACCTCTAAGAGTGTAGGAGAGTGACCCTTTAAGTATAGGACCAAATCGAAGTATGAGGAGCGCGTGCTCTTTCTAGTGATGTGAGAAACAGGAATATTTCACGATACAATGAGAATATATTGAATGGTTCGGCAAACTATATTATCCAGGGTGTCAGTAGCGGGCCAGCGTCCAGATATCGCACATTATATTGTGTGTTCGGGCATCGCCGATCCATATCCTTGTTTATTTTATACTGTCATGAGGTGGATGTGACACGAGGTGACACTATGACGGAGACAATGATTTCTATTCTTATAAATTTTGCACCTTTGACCATGATACATAACGTATATAGCTTGTTAATTCTGCCATGGGACTGTACGACCATGGCGAAACCCAATATGTGGAGGGTAGGGTTGAGCCGATCTTGAAATATGATTTCTGATCATTTTTCATTCGAACCCGATCTCGATCCCAATTCCGATCCCAATGCAAGTCAATGGGATTTTTTTTTTTTTCTTTTTATTTTAAATGTAGATTGTGAGCCCCACATAGAGCTCACAATGTACATTTTTCCCTATCAGTATGACTTTTTTGGAATATGGGATGGAAATCCATGCAAACACGGGGAGAACATACAAACTCCTTGCAGATGGTTTTTCTGCCCTTGGTGGGATTTGAACACCAGGACCCAGCGCTGCAAGGCTGCAGTGCTAACCACTGAGCCACCGTGTGGCCCCGTCAATGGGATTTTTTTACTAATCGGAGATCGGATTTTAAAAACAATCCTATTCACTATACAGCATGGAATCTAACAATTGAATGCTTTAATTGTTAGAATCCACGCTGTGTAGTGATTTTTTTTTTTAATCACTAAGTAGCCAGAGGATTTTTATTTTTTTTTTAAAGGGGCTCTATCAGCAAAATCATACTGATAGAGCCCCACATATGCGTGAATAGCCTTTAAAAAGGCTATTCAGGCACCTTAAATGTTATATTAAACCACCCCCCCACACACACACACACCCCCCCCCCCCCGTTTTAAAATAATAACCTAAAAAAGAATGTGCTCTACTTACCGAACGTGCACGCTGGGCGGGCATTCAGGGTGTGTCTTCATCTTCATCCACGCCTCTTCTTCCTCCGATGTCCTCCGGTCCAGTCTTCCTCCGGCGCTCGCAAACGGACTTTGATTAAAAAAAATGACCTGGGCGCATGCGCAGTAGCATGCGGCTTGTACTACGGCTACTGCGCATGCGCCCAGGTCATTTTTTTAAATCAAAGTCTGTTCACGAGCGCCAGAGGAGGACGGGACCTGAGGACATCGGAGGAAGAAGAGGCGTGGATGAAGATGAAGACACACCCTGAATGCCCGCCAACGTGCACGTTCGGTAAGTAGAGCACATTCTTTTTTAGGTTATTATTTTAAAACTGGGGGGTAGTTTAATATAACATTTACGGTGCCTATCAGCATGATTTTGCTGATAGAGCCCCTTTAATCCTCTGGCTACTTAGTCCCCCCCTGGTATCCACTTACCTGCAGAGATGGCTGGTCCGGTGCCCGGTGTTCTTGGTCTTCTTCGCCTCACTGCCCCCGACTCCCAGGTTAGGAGAGTGTGGGCGGGTACTGGGAGGGGAGACATCACATCTCCCTGCCCTGTACCCACCCACTCTCTCCTAAGCCACAAGCCCCGCCGTCTTCCTAGATCTTTAACATTAACGTGGGAGGCAGGGGCAGCGAGGCGAAGAAGAACGAGAACACCGGGCACCTGACCAGCCCTCTCTGCAGGTAAGTGGACGCAGCCGGCGCGCAGGGGGTTAAGGCTGTGTGCCTGCTGCTTCCATTCATTCCTATGGAACCACAGCGGAGCCTTCACACTGAGTATACACTCCGCTCTGAATGAACGGAGCGTATACTCAGTGTGAAGGCTAACATTGTTAGCTTTTCCCACAATGCTTGGCCAGTAGCAAAGCATTGTGGGAAATAATCACCGATCTTGATCCCACCTAAAAAGATCGTGTTTGGAATTCCGATCGCAATCGTGAAATTTTCTCGAACGCCGATCGGAATTCGATCTTTTCCCAACACGATCGCTCAACCCTAGTGCAGGGGTGTTTTTATTGTTTTACTAGGTTTTCTCAAATTTAACTTTTTTTTTTCTTTAACCATTATGGCATCCCAAACCAAATCTTTTACCTAATAGGAACTTCCCAACCTGAGGGAGGCATTGACATGGTGTGTATGATGACATATGTGTGTGTACAGCTGTATAGCATGCGGACATAGTGACACCCCGCTTGCTCCGGAGCCTACCCTGCGGTCTTAAGTCTCCATTAAATGACATGGGTGGGGTAAAGTGACGCAAGTCCTGGTATTTGCTTTTCTGTGCACTGCTGTATAAAGGCCATAGATATTTGTTCACCGAAGTATATCCTGCACCTGTCCTAGTGACAACAACCTCGCCCAGGTGGCAGCACACGCTTAGTATCCACCTGCACGTGGTGCCCGCCTAATCTGCGCGGTGCCCTATACCCGGTGACCGTATCACCCAGGTCATTGCTTTCTAGAATTCTGAAACTACAACTCCCAGCATGTCCTGACTGCAAGGGTCTTGTAAGACATGCCGGAAGTAGTAGTATTCTCCACATGTGTCAGCACTGACCTACATTAGATTAATTACGACAAAGCCTTAATTGTATTTACTCCCCAAAATTTGGGGTGTGGCTGTATAATATACATGTAAATATATATGTATTATTCAGACACACCCAATATTGGGGAGTAAATACAATTGAGTCTTCATTTTAATTAACCTATTGTAGGTTAATGCTGATGTATATTAGATTACATACAATTTTTTAATTCCCCCCCCCCCCCAAGTCCCTATTTATACCTATATATCCAACAAGCATCTCCTTAGGTGTCAAGCCACAGTGTACACCCTTTAATTGCTATGCAGAGTTCACCCCCAGCGGCCCCTATCGTTATCAGTCACAGCCACCCCCAAAATTGTCAGCTTTAACCACTTTTTTTTATTTGGGTGCCCTGGTGAACCCGAATGACAAAGTACCCAGCACAAGTGTGAACCTAACCCAATACCCACAACCTGCCAGACTGCAATGCACAAAACTCTGTATGGCAGTGTGAGACGTGTGTGCCTTCCATAGAGGCAACAGACTACTGTATTAGAGAATAGGGTTGGCACCCGTTGTGAAGCGTTCCTATAAAATTAAAGGGATCCTATCATTAAAACTCAATTTTTTTGTCCCTAGCACGTAGGAATAGGCTTAAGAAAGGCTATTCTTCTCCTACCTTTAGATGTCTTCTCCGCACCGCCGATCCGTAGACATCCTAGTTTTCGGTGGTATGCTAATGAGTTCCCGCAGCACTGGGGGTGGACCCCAGCACCCAAACAGCACTGGGGGCATCCCCAAGGCTGCTAGAGAACTCTCCAGCACTGCCTCCATCTTCTTCAGGAACGTCCTCTCTCTGCGTCTTCTTCCGGCGGTGGCTTCAAACTTATAGGCCTCGGGTAGTATTGTAAGCAGCCATTTTCTTTGTGCCGGCGGGCATGCACAGTCTGCTGCCCAAGGCCTAGAAGCTTGAAGCCACCGCCGGAAGAAGTGTAGAGAGCCCGTTCCTGAAGAAGATGGAGGCGTCGCTGGAGAGTTCTCTCGCAGCATTGGGGATGCCCCCAGTGCTGTTTGAGCACTAAGGTCCGCCCCCAGTGCTGCGAGAGAACTCATTTGCATACCTACGGAAACCGGGATTTCTATAGAACGGCAGTGCAGAGAAGACATCTAAAGGTAGGAGAAGAATAGCCTTTCATAAGGCTATTCCTACGTGTTAGGGACAAAAAATTGAGTTTTAATGATAGGATCCCTTTAAATAAATTAAATTGTGATTTTTGGGATTTTTTTTTTTTTTTTTTCAGGTATTGGGATAGTCTATTGTGACCTTTTCATTGAATTGTTTCGTAGGTTCTGCTAAAGTCAGATTCGCCAACCGGAGACATTCTACTGGACGAGACCCTGAAACACATCAAGGCAACTGAACCTGCGGAGACTGTACAGAGCTGGATAGAATTACTCACCGGTAAGACAAGTTGAAGGAAATGGGTAGAAGTAAAAGTGTGATATCGATGGCCTATGTTGGACATCACTGAAAACAGCTATTACTGGAGTGGAGGTTCCAACCCCACGTACATGGTCCTCATGGCATGGCGGCTCCATGGTTGTTTTTGGCAGGCCTTTTCTATAGCCTGCCTGTACGCTCAGGTCCTGGGCAGTGCTTGACATGTCCCACCAGGAAATGACATTCTGTAAAATCTGCAATTGCTATACAAGTTTCCAGGCAGATCATGACAACCACTAACCAAGGCCTTCACCTACAAGAAGGCATGACCCAATCTTCAGGAACTAAGTACTTAAAGGGATCCTATCATTAGACTCCTTTTTTTCTAACTAACACGTAGGAATAGCCTTAAGAAAGGCTATTCTTCTCCTACCTTTACATGTCTTCTCCACGCCGCCGTTCAGTAGATATTCCGTTTTCCATCTTTATGCAAATTAATTCTCTCACAGCACAGGGGGCGTCCCCAGTGCTGCAAGAGAACTCTCCAGCGCCGCCTACATCTTCTTCAGGAACCGGGCTCTACGCATTGTCTTCTGGCCTGGCTTTCAATCTTCTGTGCATGCGCAATTGGCTCTGCCAGTGGGCCTTGGGCAGAGCCAACTGCACCGATGGCCGTTTTTTAGCTTTAGCTTAGCTCGCCTAAGCGGCCACAAAAAAGTGGCCATGCGCAGGAGCAGTCCGCTCTGCCCGCTGGCAGAGTAGATTGCACATGCGTAGAAGATTGAAAGCCAGGCCAGAAGACGACGCGTAGAGGCCGGTTCCTGAAGAAGATGGAGCGGCACTGGAGAGTTCTCTTGCCGCATTGGGGACGCCCCCAGTGCTGTTTGAGTGCTGGGGCCCGCCCCCAGTGCTGTGAGAGAACTCATTTGCATGAACACAGAAAACGGAATATCTACCGAACGGCGGCACGGAGAAGACCTCTAAAGGTAGGAGAGGAATAGCCTTTCTTAAGGCTATTCCTACGTGTTATCAAAAAAGGGATTCTAATGATAGGATCCCTTTAAGAGTTGGCGTTGTGTAGGTTTTATGCAATGAATATATTTTCAGTTTTTGACCATAGAGCTATTCCTTACTCACCTGCTTAAGGATGAGTGATAACGTCACGTCCATTACCTACGCGACTGTTCAGCCCATCACTGGTTTGAGCAGTCACATTTGGTCATGTGCACCTACCTGTTGAGAACGGCGTTTAAGTGATCAACGTGATGTCATCACTCCTGGTCCAACAGGGACCAGAAGCCATACACTTGGCACGGCCCAATATGCATGTACTTTCAATGGGCAGAGGAAGAAACCAAGGAGAGTTGGGCAGCCCGCATACACATAAGCTAGTCAGCCATTCCCTTCCAAAGTTGGCAGGTTCGGTTAACATATATGATCATTGGAGGCCTTTAGAGTCGAGATTATTGGAATTGTTTTATCTTTGTTGCTACCTCCATTTTGCAACATTTGACGCTTTATTTCGCCAGGTGAAACGTGGAACCCTTTCAAGCTTCAATACCAACTCCGCAACGTTCGAGAACGCATTGCCAAAAGCCTGGTGGAAAAGGGAATCCTAACCACAGAGAAACAAAACTTCCTACTCTTCGACATGACCACCCATCCCGTAACCAACACCACGGAGAAGCAACGACTGGTGAAGAAACTCCAAGAATCTGTTCTAGACAAATGGGTGAACGACCCACATCGCATGGACAGACGGACTCTAGCCCTCCTGGTACTGGCCCACTCCTCTGATGTCCTGGAGAACGCCTTCAGCACACTGCCGGATGACAAGTACGACATGGCCATGAACAGATCCAAGGACCTCCTAGATTTGGATCCGGACGTCGAAGCCACAAAACCCAACTGCGCGGAAATGATCTGGGCCGTGTTGTCTGCTTTCAATAAATCTTAAGATCCATGGTGGGGGGAAGCAAAAACTGGATGAAGGATTGACCTACATTTGTTCTCCAGGACGTTCAGTGGGGCAGGAGGGATGTAGAGATCAAAAACTTGGACTCGTGGACTCTGAACCTCCATCCATCAGGATACCCTTCCATCTTCTACCCTCATGTCATAAATACTTGGCGTGTTGGTAACGCACATAGAAGCAGTGGATTCTATAGTTCCAGTTATTAGAAGGGGTTTCTTTTGTTTTTTTTTGGGGGGGAGTTTGTGTTTTTTAGGGCTAAAAAAAGAAATCAGTAAGTAGGGTTTACTCAAAAGATGAAATATCTTAGAAAATTCTGGAGTCTTCAGTGATTCAAGTCCCTGTAATGGGCCGCATTATCCGTTCTTCCCCCGATTCTAGATTATTAGGCTGCGGAGTGCTGGACTCTTGGCCAGTTTGGTCACTAGTCGGTGACCGATGTATGTCGTTGATGTCTCACGTTCACGTTTTCTATGATGAACACACACAAAATTTCTGTAGACCTCTTGAAGGATATGTATACATTGCACAGATGGGGCCCAGGATAGATAGATTTATTTTATTTTTTAACTTTTTTGTTTTTAGGCCTAGAAACCACCTCTACAACTTTGATTTAATTGATGATTGACAACATAGCTTTAATAGAGAGGGAAAAAAAACTCCATAAACCGATGTCTCCTTTGGAACAGTATACCAGAACCTTCATGTTCTATTTGTGGTCTTCATGGATTTTCTCACTTTACAGCTTGTTGTAATGTAGGATGGGACATTTTTGTACCCGGGAGCCTTGGTCTAGCCATTGGGTTGAAGTCAAAATAGGGTTGTGCTAAAATAGACCTCCTTCCTTAGCCTATTTGTGGATCGGCAATCTTCTCACATGGGCCTTTTGCAGATCTCTTCCTAGGTTACCCGTTGATCTTCAGTGGAGTCACAGTTATGGACCTTCCACCATGGTCGGTCCTATGGACATCTGAGAATAAGTTGGTTCGAAGAACCAGGTCCTAAAGGTGCTACCGGCCCACAACTTTTTGGATTATGGCCTATTGAAGGCTAATCTTACCACCACTAAAAAAAAACAAAACATCAGACTGGCTTCTGAATTCAAGTTGCTGGCAACTAAAGTCTACATAAGTTTGTCCATTCCTGGTACTATGGCTGCTGACACTTGAAGATGCCAGATTGGGCAACTCTCCTACAGTCCCATTTGCGTGGTATAGACCTCCGGGATGAAGGCAGAGGAACTTGGTTTTGTCTTCTTCTAGACAAACCTTGTAGAACATGAGAGGAAAAAGCAGTGGTGTTGAATTGGTGAGTCAACTTTTTGAAACTGCATGGAGTTACATGCGTCATCGTATCACAATGAATCGTCCCAAGCTCGGCTCTGCTGTATCTGTATCCACGTACACACCGACCATCCGTTTACAGATGACCTCACGTCTTCTCTAATCTCCGAGACCCTCTTGTTGCATCATTACTTCAACCTCCGACCGTACAATGGGGGTTCACCTATTTTTATGTCCTACACGGCGCCTTGTTTTCAGACTATTATCTCATTATTACGTCTATTTTCGTTAACTATTATACATTTTACTTAGATTTATTATTACTGTATGATCGAATATCTTGAAAAATATCATATTTTTTTTTCTTTTTTTTTTTTTTTTGTGAATCTTTGTCGCGGTAGAAGGAGAAATCCGTGCAGGGTTATTTATGGAGTGTTTTATGTGGGATGTCCGGATTATGCCCTGACTTCCAGGGCCTCAATATGGAAGGAGGCGGATGAGTATGGTCTGGACGAATAGTGTGTACAGGACCAAAGTGATGATGTATTTGTTGCGTCTATGACTTGCGTATCTTTCAAATAAAAATCTGTATAATATTTTAAAGTCTGAGCTTCTGCTGTAAGTTATTTTGAAGGTTGCATTAGGGGTTTTCTTTGTCCCCATCCCTTTAATGAGCACCTTTCACCACCACCTTGTCTGTATTCTTTAATAGGCGCCACTTCACTGATTCCAACGCAGTTGGAATTTTTTCTCTAGACCCCACCGTTCTTGAGCAATTGGTGCTGATAGTTTGAAGGCCTAGTATGCTCATTTAGCGCTCTGTGAAGTGGGCGGTCCCTGACTAATCTCTTCTCCAGCTAAGGACCGCCCACCTAACTGTAGAGCGCCAAATAAGCCCATTTGGTGCTGAAGTTGACCAATGTTTGTTTGGGAATGGTGGGGGCTAGAGAAAAAATTCCAACTGCGCCAGTATCAGTGGTGCAGCACCTATTTAAGGGTGCCAAAGGTGGAGGTGGTTTAACGTGCTCCTTTAAAAAGGTCATGGTGTATCACAAGGATATACCATGACTTTGTGATTGACGGGTTTCCCACAGGTCAGATGTCTACAATTCTGAGAATGAAGAGGCCACATGATAGTGCCGATTCCTTTTCACTGTTTTCCCCAGCACAGCGGCACCCACTGGCTAGGCAGAAAATTGCAGTGTGGACCATGCAAGTCAATAGAGCCAGTCCCCGTACTTAGTACAGCAGGGCTAGGAGCACAGTGGTACAGAGAAAATGTAGGGATAAAGTGCTAAATCACTGTTGCCGCCCTTTCAATCTCAGGATTTTGTTCCCATACCTCTACTGATCATAAAGTTGGCACATCTTAGCAATCACTTTAAGATTGGTATATCCCTTTAATTGTACTTTATAAAATCGGCAGACGTAGTGTTTGTCTAGAGCAGGGCTCCTCAAACTTTTCAAAAAGGGGGCCAGTTCACTGTCCCTCAAACCACTGGAGGACCAAAATATAGTTTCATAAAAAATTAAGGTTATATGCTCCACAGTAGTGCCCCCCACAGTATTATACACTCCGCAGCAGGCTCCCCCCCTCACAGTATAATATGCTCCACAGTAGAGCCCCTCACAGTATTATACGCTCCACAGCAGGGTCCCCCCCACAGTATAATATGCTCCACAGTACGTACCCCACACAGTATAATATGCTCCACAGGAGGCCCCCCACAGTATAATATGCTCCACAGTACGCACCCCACACATAGTATTATCTGTACCTCAGTACCGCCCCACTATATTATATGCTCCTCAGTACACCCCACCCCCACCCCACTGTATTATATGCTCCTCAGTATGTGCATTTGCACATACAACTGAAAGCAGCAATCCACTCACTATCGGGGAATCGAATTCCCCGTTAGTGAGCGATCCATGCAACGGCGCGCGGGTCACATGCGGTGGGCCGGATAAATGTCCTCGGCGGGCTGCATGTGGGCCGTAGTTTGAGGACCCCCTGGTTTAGAGGATAGTAAAGAAAGTTCTACTTTTTTTTTTTTTTTTCTTTCTTACCAGAAACAGTGCCACTCTTGTGTACTGGCTGTGTCTGGTATTGCTGCTCAGTCCCATTCAAGTGAAAATCCATTTTTGTTCATCATGAGAAGTGTGATCGCTAGGGATCTGGGTACTGAAACCTCTTATTGATCACTGTGGCTATTTACAGGCTTCTAGGAGTCCCTACACCAATAGCCCACTTCACCCCAGGGGAGCCAAGTGGTCGAAGACTTGCACCATGTGGGTGGGCCGGTTTGGGGACAACTGGAGTGAGTTATGTAGGGAATATAGGCTAGTTCTTTGTTTATGTTGCTTTGAGTAGGACGGACAAAAAAACAAGCCAGTGCAGCACGGAGAGGCAGTGTGATGTGCGGCATATGGAGAGGCAGTGTGATGTGCGGCATATGGAGAGGCAGTGTGATGTGCGGCATATGGAGAGGCAGTGTGATGTGCGGCATATGGAGAGGCAGTGTGATGTGCGGCATATGGAGAGGTGGTGTGATGTGCGGCATATGAGACCTCCTCGGATCAGGCGCTCACCCTGACAGGTAGTACTCTAGTTGCTGTGTGACGTGTGCTGAATTACTGCTCTGAAAACGGTATGATGGCGGAGGACCAGCAAGAAACTTCTGCACCGATACATCTAGCAATGAATTATGGATTCATCTCTAAAGAGGATATCAAACTGTCAGACAAAAATATCGGTAAAAACTAAGTTAATATTATATTGAAAAACTTTCATCAAAATTCATTAGAACCTAACATACACTCACCGGCCACTTTATTAGGTACACCATGCTAGTAACGGGTTGGACCCCCTTTTGCCTTCAGAACTGCCTCAATTCTTCGTGGCATAGATACAACAAGGTGCTGGAAGCATTCCTCAGAGATTTTGGTCCATATTGACATGATGGCATCACACAGTTGCCGCAGATTTGTCGGCTGCACATCCATGATGCGAATCTCCCGTTCCACCACATCCCAAAGATGCTCCTCTATTGGATTGAGATCTGGTGACTGTGGAGGCCATTGGAGTACAGTGAACTCATTGTCATGTTCAAGAAACCAGTCTGAGATGATTCCAGCTTTATGACATGGCATTGCATTATCCTGCTGAAAGTAGCCATCAGATGTTGTGTACATTGTGGTCATAAAGGGATGGACATGGTCAGCAACAATACTCAGGTAGGCTTTGGCGTTGCAACGATGCTCAATTGGTACCAAGGGGCCCAAAGAGTGCCAAGAAAATATTCCCCACACCATGACACCACCACCACCAGCCTGAACCGTTACCGATACAAGGCAGGATGGATCCATGCTTTCATGTTGTTGACGCCAAATTCTGACCCTACCATCCGAATGTCGCAGCAGAAATCGAGACTCATCAGACCAGGCAACGTTTTTCCAATCTTCAATTGTCCAATTTCGATGAGCTTGTGCAAATTGTAGCCTCAGTTTCCTGTTCTTAGCTGAAAGGAGTGGCACCCGGTGTGGTCTTCTGCTGCTGTAGCCCATCTGTAGCCTCAAAGTTGGACGTACTGTGCGGCGTTCAGAGATGCTCTTCTGGCTACCTTGGTTGTAACGGGTGGCTATTTGAGTCACTGTTGCCTTTCTAGCAGCTCGAACCAGTCTGGCCATTCTCCTCTGACCTCTGGCATCAACAACGCATTTCCGCCCACAGAACTGCCGCTCACTGGATGTTTTTTCTTTTTCGGACCATTCTCTGTAAACCCTAGAGATGGTTGTGCGTGAAAATCCCAGTAGATCAGCAGTTTCTGAAATACTCAGACCAGCCCTTCTGGCACCAACAACCATGCCACGTTCAAAGGCACTCAAATCACCTTTCTTCCCCATACTGATGCTCGGTTTGAACTGCAGGAGATTGTCTTGACCATGTCTACATGCCTAAATGCACTGAGTTGCCACCATGTGATTGGCTGATTAGAAATTAAGTGTTAACGAGCAGTTGGACAGGTGTACCTAATAAAGTGGCCGGTGAGTGTATGTTATATATTTATTTATATAGCAGGGCCGAACAGGTGGTATACAGTGTCCAGACAGGATCAGATATTCCACCGATATAGTGCTATACAGTGTCCAGACAGGACCAGATAAACCCCCGATATAGTGCTATACAGTGTCCAGACAGGATCAGATAATCCCCCGATATAGTGCTATACAGTGTCCAGACAGGACCAGATAATCCCCCTGATATAGTGCTATACAGTGTCCAGACAGGACCAGATAATCCCCCTGATATAGTGCTATACAGTGTCCAGACAGGACCAGATAATCTCCCTGATATAGTGCTATACAGTGTCCAGACAGGATCAGATAATCCACCGATATAGTGCTATACAGTGTCCAGACAGGATCAGATAATCCCCCGATATAGTGCTATAGAGTGTCCAGACAGGATCAGATAATTCCCCGATATAGTGCTATACAGTGGCCAGACAGGATCAGATAATCCACCGATATAGTGCTATACAGTGTCCAGACAGGATCAAATAATCCCCCGATATAGTGCTATAGAGTGTCCAGACAGGACCAGATAATCCCCCTGATATAGTGCTATACAGTGTCCAGACAGGATCAGGTAATTCCCCGATATAGTGCTATACAGTGTCCAGACAGGACCAGATAATTCCCCGATATAGTTCTATACAGTGTCCAGACAGGATCAGATAATTCCCCGATATAGTGCTATACAGTGTCCAGACAGGATCAGATAAACCCCCGATATAGTGCTATACAGTGTCCAGACAGGATCAGATAAACCCCCGATATAGTGCTATACAGTGTCCAGACAGGATCAGATAAACCCCCGATATAGTGCTATACAGTGTCCAGACAGGATCAGGTAATTCCCCGATATAGTGCTATACAGTGTCCAGACAGGACCAGATAATTCCCCGATATAGTTCTATACAGTGTCCAGACAGGATCAGATAATTCCCCGATATAGTGCTATACAGTGTCCAGACAGGACCAGATAATTCCCCGATATAGTTCTATACAGTGTCCAGACAGGATCAGGTAATCCCCCAATATCGTGTTATACAGTGTCCAGACAGGATCAGGTAACCCTCCGATATAACGCTGTACAATGTCCAGACAGGATCAGCTAATCACCCTATATAGTGCTATACAATGTCCAAATAGTATCAAATAATCCCCCCGATATAGTGGTATACAGTGTCCAGACAGGACCAGATAATACCCCGATATAGTGCTATACAGTGTCCAGACAGGATCGGATAATCCCCCGATATAGTGCTATGCAGTGTCCAGACAGGATCAGATAATTCCCCGATATAGTGCTATACAGTGTCCAGACAGGACCAGATAATACCCCGATATAGTGCTATACAGTGTCCAGACAGTATCAGGTAATCCCCCGATATAGTGCTATACAGTGTCCAGACAGGATCAGATAATTCCCCCCCCCCCCGATATAGTGCTATACAGTGTCCAGACAGGATCAGATAAACCCCCGATATAGTGCTATACAGTGTCCAGACAGGATCAGATAAACCCCCGATATAGTGCTATACAGTGTCCAGACAGGATCAGATAATTCCCCGATATAGTGCTATACAGTGTCCAGACAGGATCAGATAATTCCCCGATATAGTGCTATACAGTGTCCAGACAGGACCAGATAATTCCCCGATATAGTTCTATACAGTGTCCAGACAGGATCAGATAATTCCCCGATATAGTGCTATACAGTGTCCAGACAGGACCAGATAATTCCCCGATATAGTTCTATACAGTGTCCAGACAGGATCAGGTAATCCCCCGATATCGTGTTATACAGTGTCCAGACAGGATCAGGTAACTCTCCGATATAACGCTGTACAATGTCCAGACAGGATCAGCTAATCACCCTATATAGTGCTATACAATGTCCAAATAGTATCAAATAATCCCCCCGATATAGTGCTATACAGTGTCCAGACAGGACCAGATAATACCCCGATATATTGCTATACAGTGTCCAGACAGGATCGGATAATCCCCCGATATAGTGCTATGCAGTGTCCAGACAGGATCAGATAATACCCCGATATAGTGCTATACAGTGTCCAGACAGGACCAGATAATCCCCCGATATAGTGCTATACAGTGTCCAGACAGTATCAGGTAATCCCCCGATATAGTGCTATACAGTGTCCAGACAGTATCAGGTAATCCCCCGATATAGTGCTATACAGTGTCCAGACAGGATCAGATAATCCCCCCCCCCCCCCCGATATAGTGCTATACAGTGTCCAGACAGGATCAGATAAACCCCCGATATAGTGCTATACAGTGTCCAGACAGGATCAGATAAACCCCCGATATAGTTCTATACAGTGTCCAGACAGGATCAGATAAACCCCCGATATAGTGCTATACAGTGTCCAGACAGGATCAGATAATTCCCCGATATAGTGCTATACAGTGTCCAGACAGGATCAGATAAACCTCCGATATAGTGCTATACAGTGTCCAGACAGGATCAGATAAACCCCCGATATAGTGCTATACAGTGTCCAGACAGGATCAGATAAACCCCCGATATAGTTCTATACAGTGTCCAGACAGGACCAGATAATTCCCCGATATAGTTCTATACAGTGTCCAGACAGGATCAGATAATTCCCCGATATAGTGCTATACAGTGTCCAGACAGGACCAGATAATTCCCCGATATAGTTCTATACAGTGTCCAGACAGGATCAGGTAATCCCCCGATATCGTGTTATACAGTGTCCAGACAGGATCAGGTAACTCTCCGATATAACGCTGTACAATGTCCAGACAGGATCAGCTAATCACCCTATATAGTGCTATACAATGTCCAAATAGTATCAAATAATCCCCCCGATATAGTGCTATACAGTGTCCAGACAGGACCAGATAATACCCCGATATATTGCTATACAGTGTCCAGACAGGATCGGATAATCCCCCGATATAGTGCTATGCAGTGTCCAGACAGGATCAGATAATACCCCGATATAGTGCTATACAGTGTCCAGACAGGACCAGATAATCCCCCGATATAGTGCTATACAGTGTCCAGACAGTATCAGGTAATCCCCCGATATAGTGCTATACAGTGTCCAGACAGTATCAGGTAATCCCCCGATATAGTGCTATACAGTGTCCAGACAGGATCAGATAATCCCCCCCCCCCCCGATATAGTGCTATACAGTGTCCAGACAGGATCAGATAAACCCCCGATATAGTGCTATACAGTGTCCAGACAGGATCAGATAAACCCCCGATATAGTTCTATACAGTGTCCAGACAGGATCAGATAAACCCCCGATATAGTGCTATACAGTGTCCAGACAGGATCAGATAATTCCCCGATATAGTGCTATACAGTGTCCAGACAGGATCAGATAAACCTCCGATATAGTGCTATACAGTGTCCAGACAGGATCAGATAAACCCCCGATATAGTGCTATACAGTGTCCAGACAGGATCAGATAAACCCCCGATATAGTTCTATACAGTGTCCAGACAGGATCAGATAAACCCCCGATATAGTGCTATACAGTGTCCAGACAGGATCAGATAATTCCCCGATATAGTGCTATACAGTGTCCAGACAGGATCAGATAAACCCCCGATATAGTGCTATACAGTGTCCAGACTGGACCAGATAATTCTCTGATATAGTGCTATAGAGTGTCCAGACAGGACCAGTTGGCCTGCAAAGTGAGTGGACCAGGAACCAAATCACCCTTATAACCTGGGCCATGTACTTTTAGGCCTGGAGCCCCTCCTTATACCTGAGCACCACACGTCTTTCCTCTGGAGTGTGGGACTCCGTATATTTAGGATGATGAAGTCCTATAACATTGGGTTCCTGTGTATTTTAGGATGGGGGATATTCTCTCACCGCTGGCGAGAATCCACATGAGCCGCAGAATTACTAAGTCCGAGCTTGTCTGGTGTGTAAATCAATAGCGAGCATGACTTATCATTCCAGGCACCCGAAAGGAGGATTCAGCCCCGAACGCTCCCATTGACCGCTTGGCAGGAGAGCGGCATAACCGAGCAACAGGCAAAGACTCCTCAAGAAGCTTAGAAATAGTGCAAGCGTGTGGGCAACCATGCCAGCAGATCAAAGAGAATATTGGCACTGATACAAGCCAGGAGGTAAGATCTGACAGAAGACAAGTCCTTCATACTAAGTGTGAGTCTGCTTTTTTTCAAAAACAGCGCCACTCTTGACCATAGGTTGTGCCTGGTATTGCAACATTCAAGGGAAACGTGTAGGGAAAGAGCTGTAAGGCTGCATTCACACGGAGTAAACGCTGGCGTTTTTTGTGTGTTTTTTGCACATAGCGCCGCGTTTACGCCGCGTAGCGTCGCGTTAACGCCGCGTTAACGCCGCGCTATTTAGCGGTGGCGTTGCCCGGCGTTAACGCGGCGTATACACGGCGTTAACGCGACGCTACGCGGCGTAAACGCGGCGCTATGTGCAAAAAACACACAAAAAACGCCAGCGTTTACTCCGTGTGAATGCAGCCTAATACTAAATCTGGAA
This sequence comes from Leptodactylus fuscus, assembly GCF_031893055.1. Lineage (NCBI taxonomy): Eukaryota > Metazoa > Chordata > Amphibia > Anura > Leptodactylidae > Leptodactylus > Leptodactylus fuscus. Next base: position 137,683,491 of record NC_134271.1, read on the forward strand.
GTTGACTGATATTTTCAGTCTACTCTGTGTCCTCTTTCTGCACAGTCTGGTGTAAGGAGATGATGTCATGTGCCTGCTATTCTTTATTGAAACACGGAGCTCTGGAGTATAATACAGGATAAGTAATGTAATGTATATACACAGTGACTGCACCAGCAGAATAGTGAGTGCAGCTCTGGAGTATAATACAGGATGTAACTCAGGATCAGTACAGGATAAGTAATGTAATGTATATACACAGTGACTGCACCAGCAGAATAGTGAGCGCAGCTCTGGAGTATAATACAGGATGTAACTCAGGATCAGTACAGGATAAGTAATGTAATGTATGTACACAGTGACTGTACCAGCAGAATAGTGAGTGCAGCTCTGGAGTATAATACAGGATGTAACTCAGGATCAGTACAGGATAAGCAATGTAATGTATGTACACAGTGACTGTACCAGCAGAATAGTGAGCGCAGCTCTGGAGTATAATACAGGATATAACTCAGGATCAGTACAGGATAAGTAATGGAATGGATGTACACAGTGACTGTACCAGCAGAATAGTGAGCGCAGCTCTGGAGTATATTACAGGATGTAACTCAGGATCAGTACAGGATAAGTAATGTATGTACACAGTGACTGTACCAGCAGAATAGTGAGTGCAGCTCTGGAGTATAATACAGGATAAGTAATGTAATGTATGTACACAGTGACTGTACCAGCAGAATAGTGAGCGCAGCTCTGGAGTATAATACAGGATAAGTAATGTAATGTATGTACACAGTGACTGTACCAGCAGAATAGTGAGCGCAGCTCTGGAGTATAATACAGGATGTAACCCAGGATCAGTACAGGATAAGTAATGTAATGTATGTACACAGTGACTGCACCAGCAGAATAATGAGCGCAGCTCTGGAGTATATTACAAGATGTAACTCAGGATCAGTACAGGATAAGTAATGTAATGTATGTACACAGTGACTGCACCAGCAGAATAGTGAGCGCAGCTCTGGAGTATAATACAGGATGTAACTCAGAATCAGTACAGGATAAGTAATGTAATGTATGTACACAGTGACTGTACCAGCAGAATAGTGAGCGCAGCTCTGGAGTATAATACAGGATGTAACTCAGGATCAGTACAGGATAAGTAATGTAATGTATGTACACAGTGACTGCAGCAGCAGAATAGTGAGTGCAGCTCTGGAGTATAATACAGGATGTAACTCAGGATCAGTGCAGGATAAGTAATGTAATGTATGTACACAGTGACTGCACCAGCAGAATAGTGAGCGCAGCTCTGGAGTATAATACAGGATATAACTCAGGATCAGTACAGGATAAGTAATGTAATGTATGTACCAAGTGACTGTACCAGCAGAATAGTGAGCACAGCTCTGGAGTATAATACAGGATGTAACTCAGGATCAGTATTGTAATGTATATACACAGTGACTGTGCCAGCAGAATAGTGAGTGCAGCTCTGGAGTATAATACAGGATGTAACTCAGGATCAGTACAGGATAAGTAATGTATGTACACAGTGACTGTACCAGCAGAATAGTGAGCGCAGCTCTGGAGTATAACACAGGATATAACTCAGGATCAGTATAGGATAAGTAATGTAATGTATGTACACAGTGACTGTACCAGCAGAATAGTGAGCGCAGCTCTGGAGTATAATACAGGATGTAACTCAGGATCAGTACAGGATAAGTAATGTAATGTATGTACACAGTGACTGTACCAGCAGAATAGTGAGCGCAGCTCTGGTGTATAATACAGGATATAACTCAGGATCAGTACAGGATAAGTAATGTAATGTATGTACACAGTGACTGTACCAGCAGAATAGTGAGCGCAGCTCTGGAGTATAACACAAGATATAACTCAGGATCAGTACAGGATAAGCAATGTAATGTATGTACACAGTGACTGTACCAGCAGAATAGTGAGCGCAGCTCTGGAGTATAATACAGGATAAGTAATGTAATGTATGTACACAGTGACTGTACCAGCAGAATAGTGAGCGCAGCTCTGGAGTATAATACAGGATGTAACCCAGGATCAGTACAGGATAAGTAATGTAATGTATGTACACAGTGACTGCACCAGCAGAATAATGAGCGCAGCTCTGGAGTATATTACAGGATGTAACTCAGGATCAGTACAGGATAAGTAATGTAATGTATGTACACAGTGACTGCACCAGCAGAATTGTGAGTGCAGCTCTGGAGTATATTACAGGATGTAACTCAGGATCAGTACAGAATAAGTAATGTAATGTATGTACACAGTGACTGTACCAGCAGAATAGTGAGCGCAGCTCTGGAGTATAATACAGGATATAACTCAGGATCAGTACAGGATAAGTAATGTAATGTATGTACACAGTGACTGTACCAGCAGAATAGTGAGCACAGCTCTGGAGTATAATACAGGATGTAACTCAGGATCAGTATTGTAATGTATATACACAGTGACTGTACCAGCAGAATAGTGAGTGCAGCTTTGGAGTATAATACAGGATGTAACTCAGGATCAGTACAGGATAAGTCATGTAATGTATGTACACAGTGACTGTACCAGCAGAATAGTGAGCGCAGCTCTGGAGTATAATACAGGATGTAACTCAGGATCAGTACAGGATAAGCAATGTAATGTATGTACACAGTGACTGTACCAGCAGAATAGTGAGCGCAGCTCTGGAGTATAATACAGGATATAACTCAGGATCAGTACAGGATAAGTAATGTAATGTATGTACACAGTGACTGCACCAGCAGAATAGTGAGCGCAGCTCTGGAGTATAATACAGGATAAGTAATGTAATGTATGTACACAGTGACTGTACCAGCAGAATAGTGAGTGCAGCTCTGGAGTATAATACAAGATGTAACTCAGGATCAGTACAGGATAAGTAATGTAATGTATGTACACAGTGACTGTACCAGCAGAATAGTGAGCACAGCTCTGGAGTATAATACAGGATGTAACTCAGGATCAGTATTGTAATGTATATACACAGTGACTGTACCAGCAGAATAGTGAGTGCAGCTTTGGAGTATAATACAGGATTAGAGATGAGCGAACACTAAAATGTTCGAGGTTCGAAATTCGATTCGAACAGCCGCTCAATGTTCGTGTGTTCGAACGGGTTTCGAACCCCATTATAGTCTATGGGGAACAGATACTCGTTAAGGGGGAAACCCAAATCCGTGTCTGGAGGGTCACCAAGTCCACTATGACACCCCAGGAAATGATGCCAACACCTCTGGAATGACACTGGGACAGCAGGGGAAGCATGTCTGGGGGCATCTAACACACCAAAGACCCTCTATTACCCCAACATCACTGCCTAACAACTACACACTTTCCACATTCAAAAAAACCTCTATCAAAGTGGGAAAATACCTGGAAACCTTCTTTACTCCCCAAATGGATGGACACAAACCCCAATTTAAGCTCAACAAACAGTAACAACCACCCCTTTAAATCACGTTCCCCATGACAACCACAAATGGAATAGGCAATGGGAATTCCAAAAGCCCTCACCCTTAACTGTCATTTTGAGTGTGTGTGTGTGTGTGTGTGTGTGTGTGTGTGTGTGTGTGTGATGTGGTAAGACCTTCCAAAATTCACTTTTCTAGCCCTTAACATGAGCCCTTCCAAACAAAGTTACAGGACCTTAAGCTGAGCTACCAGCAGAGATTGAGGCCCTTGGCATGAGTAGAGCCTTGCACCAGCAGTGTTTTTGGCACTTAGGGTGAGTTGAGCCTTGTACCAGCGTGTGTCCCTTAACATCAGGCGGGCCCTAAGTTCTGCGCTTTGCACAAAAGTTCCACATTAACTAGGCTGAATGGTACAAAGATTAGTAGGCCCGAGAACCAGGAACAGGTCTTGCAATGGCTGTCGGATAACGCTTAAAGCACATTGTCCACCAGCCAGTCAGCCTCTACCTCCTCTTACCCAACAGTCTTGTCCTCCTTCCACCCAAAATTCCCAATCTTCTCAGAACAATAACCCCAACTGTCCCTGCTCCCCAGAGCTGTTCTCCCTTCCTTTGACTGTACCGCAACCTGCCCCTCCATTTCGCGATTCCACGGACCTAACAGACGAGTATCTGTGTCCAGATGCTCAAACACTAGAGTCTCCTCCATTCCATCTCCGGTCGATTTGGTGGCGGATGACCAGCAACCCACCCTCATCGACGACGATGAGACGCAGTTGCTGTCAGGGCAGCCAGTTGACATGCGCATTGTGCAGGAGGAGGAGGCGAGACAGGAGTTGGAAGAGGAGGTGGTGGACGACGAGGACACCGACCCCACCTGGACAAGGCAGATGTCAAGCTGGGAAAGTAGTGTGGATGTTGAGGCAGGTGCAGCACCAAAAAGGGTAGCTAGAGGCAGAGACATGTCCAGAGGCAGAGGTCAGCTGCTTTGCCGAAGCCAGGCCAGACCCGGAATGTCCGAAGATGTTCCCTTTTGTACCCAGCCCAGAAAAACTCCCCCATCGAGGGCACGTTTCTTGAAGGTGTAGAGTTTTTTCAAGGAATGCGCCGAGGACAGATATAGTGTCGTCTACACAATTTGCCTCTCGAAATCGAGTAGGGGCCCTGAGAAGAGCAACCTGTCCACCACTTCAATGCACCGTCATTTGGAATCCAAGCAATGGAATCAGTGGCAGGCAGCAACGGCAGGACAAACGTCGCCCGCCGTTCATGCCACTGCCTCTGCTCACAGTGCTGGCGATGCACTCCAGAGGACGAGCCAGGACATCACTTCATCTGCCTCCGCCACTTTGTTGACTTCTCCCTCATCCTCCCCTGTTTCTGTCTTATCTCCTTCTCCTGCACCATCAAAGGCACCATCAGGCGCTTCTTTACAACAACCCACCATCTCTCAGACATTGGAGCGCCGGCAGAAATACACTGCTAACCACCCACCCACGCAAGCCTAGAACGCCAACATCGCTAAACTGCTGGCCCAGGAGAGGTTGGCGTTCCGGCTTGTTGAAACTCCCGCCTTCCCGGACCTGATGGCAACTGTGGCACCTCACTATGCCGTCCCTAGCCGTCTCAACTTCTCCCGGTGTGGCGTCCCCGCCTTGCACCAGCACGTGTCACTCAACATCAGGTGGGCCCTTAGTTCCGCGCTTTGCTGCAAGGTCCACTTGACCACCGACACTTGGACAAGCGCCTGTGGTCAGGGATGCTGCAGTGCTTATCTTTAATGACAGGCAGGGTGAATGTGGTGGAGTCTGTTCCCCGGGTGCAAACTGGGGTGGCCTATCTCCTCTCCCAGGCCAAAATTCATGGCAGGAGTAGACTGAAACCCTACGACGCTGCAACCTCCACCACAGCTACTAGCGGCAAACGCTAAAACACTGGTGTGGGGAGACGTCAGCAGGCGGTGCTGAAGCTCATCAGCTTGGGGGACAGACAGCACAGTGCCTCCGAGGTCAGGGATGCCATCCTGGCTGAGATGGCATTTTTTTTTCCCTGCTACACCTGGGGCCTGGCATTTTTACGCCTGTGATAATGGCTGGAACCTGGTAGCGGCTCTGGAGCTTGCCAGCCTCCAACACGTTCCATGTTTGGCCCACGTCTAACCTAGTGGTGCAAAGTTTTTTAAAAACATACCCAAATGTACCGAAGCTACTGTTGAAAATGCGGCGCTTGTGCGCCCACTTTTGCAAGTGCACAGGAGTCGCTGCTAGCCTAAAAACACTCTAGCAAGGCCTACATCTGTCCAAACACAGGCTGTTGTCCGTCATTCACACACGCTGAAACCCTACAATACCATATCTTGAGCAGGGTGTGTGAGCTGCACAGACCTTTGATGGAGTTCCATCTACAAAACCCAAGGGTTCCTCAAAGTCAGCAACCAAAGTTTCTGCACCATGAGTTTCCAGGGGTGGCAGAGTTATGGCTAGGGGAAGAGGCATGGATAGGGATGATGTCTAGGGGCAAAAGCAGTGTGGATGTGGAGGCAAGCTAAGCAGGAAAAACTGGGGGTACAAGCTAAGGCATGGACTGGGGTGATGTCTAGGGGCAAAAGCAGTGTGGATGTGGAGGCAAGCTAAGCAGGAAAAACTGGGGGTACAAGCTAAGGCATGGACTGGGGTGATGTCTAGGGGCAAAAGCAGTGTGGATGTGGAGGCAAGCTAAGCAGGAAAAACTGGGGGTACAAGCTAAGGCATGGACTGGGGTGATGTCTAGGGGCAAAAGCAGTGTGGATGTGGAGGCAAGCAAAGCAGGGAAAATGGTGGCTAGAGGCAAAGGGATGTCCATAGGCAGCAAGGGCAAAGATGCAAAACTCTCCCGTTTCAAGAATTTTCCTGACTTGTTTCCCCACAAAACATTCCTGGGAGGAGGGCTGAAACACCACCCTCCTCCTCCTCCGCTGTTAGATTTACCCCAGCTACGAGCTGAAAACGCTGCAACACTGGTGTGGGGAGACGTCAGCAGGCTGGGCTGAAGCTCATCAGCTTGGGAGACGGACAGCACACTGCCTCTGAGGTCAGGGATGCCATCCTGGATGAGATGGCAATTTGTTTATCCCCGCTGCCCCTGGGGCCAGGTTTTTTAGCTTGTTGGAGGGCTCTGGAGCTTGCCAGCCTCCAACACGTTCCATGCCTGGCCCACATGTTCAATGTAGTGGTGCAATGATTTTTAAAAACATACCCCAAATTAGCTGAGCTAAGGGTGAAAGTGCGGCACTTGGACACCCACTTTCCCAAGTCTACAGTACCTGGAGCTAGCCGCAATACACTCCAGCAAGGCCTACATCTGCCTGAAGCACCTACTGTTGTGCGAGGTCACCACACGCTCTAACCCTAGATACCGTATGTTCAGCAGGGTGTGTGAGCAGCAGAGACCTTTGATGGAGTACCAGCTACAAAACCCAAGGGTTCCTCAGAGTCAGCTCCCTCACTTTCTGCACCATGAGTTTCCATGGGTGGCAGACTTATGGCTAGAGGCACAGGCATGGATAGGGGTGATGTGTAGGGGCAAAAGCAGTGTGGATGTGGAGGCAAGCTAAGCAGCAAAAACTGGGGGTACAAGCAGCCGGTGACATCATCACTGACAAGCACAGCTGTCTGTCAGCTGACAGGCTGACTTTCACCAAAATGAACAGACAATGGATAGACTCATCATATACATGTCAGTTACATGACAAATTTAGTGCAATTTGCAAGTCCAAGATGGTTTGGAGATCTGCGGAGAGGAATCTCACCACCTCTTGCGGGTGCCATCATTTGGAAGGCAAGCCCTGGGCTCAGTGGGTGAGAGCAAGCGCAGGATAATCGTCGTTTGGCCTGGCGGCCACTGCCTCTTCCACTGTTGACAGGGCTGGCGCTGCAGTCCAGACCAGGAGCCAGGACACCTCCACATCTGCCTCTGACACTTTGGGGAGTTCACCCTTATCCTCACCTTTTCCTGCCATTTCTCCTTTTGCCCGTGCCATCATGCGCCTCTTCCCAGCAACTCCCCATCTCCCAAGCCTTTCATTTCATGCTAAAGTACAGCGCAACCCACCCACATGCCCAAGGCTTCAACGGCCTCATCTCAAGAAATCTGGCCCAGGAGATGTTGGAATCCCGGCTGGGGGACACTCTGCCCTTTTTGGGCAGAGTGTCTACTGCGCCACCGCACTGTGCCGTCCACACCAGCACTTTCCCCCAAACATGAGGCGGTCCCTAAATTCAGCGCTTAGCCCTAAAGTTCCATGTGACCAGTTACGAATGGACAAGTGCATGCGGACAGGGACGCTACCTTTCAATTTGGGCACAGTGGTTGAATGTAGTTGAGGCGTGGACCGGGTCGCAAAATGTGGTGGCCTGACTTGTCTCCCCACACAACATTCCTGGGAGGAGGGCTGAAACACCACCCTCCTCCGCTGTTAAATTGACCCCAGCTACGAGCTGGAAACGCTGCAACACTGGTGTGGGGAGACGTCAGCGGGCCGTGCTGAAGCTCATCAGCTTGGGGGCCAGACAGCACACTGCCTACAAAGTGAGTCATGCCATCCTCGATGAGACGGCAATGTGGTTTTTGCCACTGCACCTGGGCCCAGGCATGTTGTCATGTGTGATAATGGCCGTAACCTGGGATTGGCTCTGTAGCTTGGCAGCCTGCAACATATTCCATGCCTGGGCCACGTTTTTAACTCATTGCTGCTAATCTTTTGAAAAAGGTACCCCAATGTTCCTGAGCTACTGGTGAAAGTGTGGCGCTTGTGCGGATAGTTTTTAAAGTGTATAGTTGCCGCTGCTAGCCTCTATGCACTCCTACAACGCCTGTACCTGCTGGAACAACGGCTGTTGTGCGACGTCTCCACACTGCTGGCACTAAACATATCATGTGTTGAGCAGAGTGTGTGAGCAGCACAGACCTTTGATGTAGTTCCAACTCCAAAACCCTCGGGTTCGTCAAAGTCAACTCCCTCAGTTGCTCAACCATGAGTGGCCATGGGTGGCAGACTTATGTGAAATCCCATCCCATCCATTGCACTGGACACGAAACATTAGCATGCGCTCAGCACAACTTCGGATATGGCAGATGCGTTAAGCAGGGTGCAGGGTACAACACAGACCAGGCCCGAGCACCAGGAACAGGTGTTAGAAATACTGCAGCATCTGCCATTTCCTTCCAATTTTGGGGTTTTGGACCCGCCACCGACTTGTCTGGACCTAAGTGGGGATCATGAGACACAGTTGCCATCAAGGCAAGCTGTGGTCATGTGCGGTTTGCAGTAAGGGGGCAGTGCGCAATTGGAAGAGGAGTTGGTGGATGACGAGGCCACCGACCCCACATGGACAGGGGTGATGTCTAGGGGCTAAAGCAGTGTAGATGTAGAGGGAAGCTAAATCAACAAAAAACCTGGGTAGAAGCAAAGGCATAAACTGGGGTGATGTTTAGGGGTGAAAGCAGAGTAGATGTGGAGGGAAGCTAAGCAGCAAAAACAGTGGGTAGAAGCAAAGGCATGCAAAACTCTACCCTGTTGGAAGACTTATTCCTAGGTCTGGAACACGTTAATGGCCCCCCTGGACAAATTACTGCCACTCAGGGGCCTAGTGTCACCAGGAGGGACAAGTATAGGCGCATGTTGTGGGAATACCTGGCCGACACCAGCTCTGTCCTCTCCGATCCCTCTGTGCTCTACAGCCTAAACTTATTTTCTCATCTTTTTTTCTGAACTGCACATCTCTTGCCTGCTTCCTTTGGGATCTTAGAAATGGTGGTCCACTTCCACAGATGGTAACTTCAATAGACAGTGTAACGGGAGTAGCTGAGGGATCGCTGTCTTAACCACTTTTTGGCACAAAATTAACTTCCAAAGCCAAATATGGTGCAAGTATATGATGCAAGGACACCTACACACCTATCTCTGACACATTGGGGAGTTCACCCTCATGCGCCCTTTTGGCCTGCACCATCATGCGCCTCTTCCCAGCCACTCCACATTTCCCAAGCTTTTCATTGCAGGCAGAAGTACAATACAACCCACCCCCATGCCCAAGCCTGTAACAGCCTCATCGATAAACTGCTGGCCCTGGAGATGTTGGTGTTTGTTTATGCTTCTGGAGACCCAGGCCTTCCGTCAGCAGATGGCAGCTGGGGCACCTCCCTATGCTGGGCCTAGCCGTTACTACTTCTCTTGGTGTGCTGTCTCTGCCTTGCGCCTGCATGTGTCCCATAACATCAGTCGGGCCCAGAGCTCTGCGCTTTGCTGCAAGGTCCACTTGACCACCGACACATGGACAAGCGCCTGTGGTCAGGGATGCTGCAGTGCTTATCTTTAATGACAGGCAGGGTGAATGTGGTGGAGTCTGGTCCCCGGGTGCAAACTGGGGTGGCCTATCTCCTCTCCCAGGCCAAAATTCATGGCAGGAGTAGACTGAAACCCTACGAAGCTGCAACCTCCACCCCAGCTACTAGCGGAAAACACTGTAACACTGGCATGGGGAGATGTCAGTAGGCCGTGCTGAAACTGATCAGCTTGGGGGACAGACAGCACAGTGCCTCCGAGGTCAGGGATGCCATCCTGGCTGAGATGGCATTTTTTTTTCCCTGCTACACCTGGGGCCTGGCATTTTTGCGCCTGTGATAATGGCTGGAACCTGGTAGCAGATCTGGAGCTTGCCAGACTCAAACACGGTCCACGCATGGCCCACGTTTTCCAACTTGTTGGTGCCATGTTTCTTTGAAACCTACACCATTGTGCCTGATATACAGGTCAAAGTGGGGCCATTTTCGTAAGTGAGAACTAGCCTCTGCTAGGCAGAAAACATTCAGAGCACACTCCTCTCATCTTCGCACCGTTGGCTGGCGGAGGAAGACGAGGGGGTTGGAGTGGCATCTGATGTCCCTATCCCACACGAGGCTAGAGGGTGCACTTCAGTGCATCCCATTGCTTCACCACAAATGGTGTGAAGGGGAGTGGAAAATGGAGGAAATGGAGAGTGACCCTTACAGTTGGGGCCAGCAAAGGCATGCCAAGTAACACACTGGCACACATGGCTGACTTCATCTTGGGTTGCTTTTCAACACATATTTCACATCATGAAGAACAAATAATACTGGATTTTTTCAAGCCTCGAACCCCGGTCTAGGTCTAATGTCTGTTCCTTTCTTATATTAGGGGAGAGGGAAAAAAAATTACTTCAGTGATACGTTTAGCGTACATAGACTGACTATTAATGTGTATCCCACTTAGTGTTGTTAGGGTTACACACCGTCACAACCTGGCTAAAGTTTCTATAGCTGTTAATAAAGTCAACATAACTTTACGGTATCCAAAAAGACAGCTGGTACCGACAGAGAGCAAGACAAATGTCACCCAAAGCTGTGAGCTCTGAACACCCACAGTGACTTTGGCGTCATCATCATTATAAGGGAGCGGGTGGTAATAAATAACTTGGCAGTGCCTAAAACCCAAAAAGCTTATACAACTATATTTACATTAAGATACACAAATGAAACTTTTCAGTAGCATGTCATGAGACAAGCTGATAAGCTCTTCCTTTGTGCAGTGCTATTTGAAAGTTAAACGCTGCCTTTATTTTAATTCTGGAGAAGGTGCAGACATTAGATTTAGAACATGTTGTCTTCATTGTCCAAATCCTCTATATAGGTAACGCGTTTTTCGGGCCGAGCTGTCTGGGAACGAGCTGGTGCAGCACTGACAACCTGGGTGAATATGGCAAGAGCCTGAGATGTAGGGTGAATGAATCCCCAAATTATTTGTGGAATTCCCAGTGAGACAATGGCACTGTATACCAGTATTAAAAATTGTGGGTGCACATAACCCCCATATATTCTTTGAATTCCCAGTCAGACAATGGCACTGTATAGCAGTATTAAAAATTGTGGGTGCACGTAACCCCCATATATTCTTTGAATTCCCAGTCAGACAATGGCACTGTATACCAGTATTAAAAATTGTGGGTGCACATAACCCCCATATATTCTTTGAATTCCCAGTGAGACAATGGAACTGTATAGCAGTAGCAAAAATTGTGGGTGCACATAACCCCCATATATTCTTTGAATTCCCAGTCAGACAATGGCACTGTATACCAGTATTAAAAATTGTGGGTGCACATAACCCCCATATATTCTTTGAATTCCCAGTGAGACAAAGGAACTGTATAGCAGTATTAAAAATTGTGGGTGCACATAACCCCCATATATTTTTTGAATTCCCAGTCAGACAATGGCACTATATACCAGTAGTAAAAATTGTGGGTGCACATAACCCCCATATATTCTTTGAATTCCCAAACAGACAATGGCACTGTATACCAGTATTAAAAATTGTGGGTGCACATAACCCCCATATATTCTTTGAATTCCCAGTGAGACAATGGCACTGTATACCAGTATTAAAAATTGTGGGTGCACATAACCCCCATATATTTTTTGAATTCCCAGTCAGACAATGGCACTATATACCAGTAGTAAAAATTGTGGGTGCACATAACCCCAATATATTCTTTGAATTCCCAGTCAGACAATGGCACTGTATACCAGTATTAAAAATTGTGGGTGCACATAACCCCCATATATTCTTTGAATTCCCAGTGAGACAATGGCACTGTATACCAGTAGTAAAAATTGTGGGTGCACGTCACCCCAATATATTCTTTGAATTCCCAGTCAGACAATGGCACTGTATACCAGTAGTAAAAATTGTGGGTGCACATAACCCCCATATATTCTTTGAATTCCCAGTCAGACAATGGCACTGTATACCAGTATTAAAAATTGTGGGTGCACATAACCCCCATATATTCTTTGAATTCCCAGTCAGACAATGGCACTGTATAGCAGTATTAAAAATTGTGGGTGCACATAACCCCAATATATTCTTTGAATTCCCAGTCAGACAATGGCACTGTATACCAGTATTAAAAATTGTGGGTGCACATAACCCCCATATATTCTTTGAATTCCCAGTGAGACAATGGAACTGTATAGCAGTAGCAAAAATTGTGGGTGCACGTAACCCCCATATATTCTTTGAATTCCCAGTGAGACAAAGGAACTGTATAGCAGTATTAAAAATTGTGGGTGCACATAACCCCCATATATTTTTTGAATTCCCAGTCAGACAATGGCACTATATACCAGTATTAAAAATTGTGGGTGCACATAACCCCCATATATTCTTTGAATTCCCAGTGAGACAATGGAACTGTATAGCAGTAGCAAAAATTGTGGGTGCACGTCACCCCAATATATTCTTTGAATTCCCAGTCAGACAATGGCACTATATACCAGTAGTAAAAATTGTGGGTGCACATAACCCCAATATATTCTTTGAATTCCCAGTCAGACAATGGCACTGTATACCAGTATTAAAAATTGTGGGTGCACATAACCCCCATATATTCTTTGAATTCCCAGTCAGACAATGGCACTGTATAGCAGTATTAAAAATTGTGGGTGCACATAACCCCCATATATTCTTTGAATTCCCAGTGAGACAATGGCACTGTATAGCAGTAGCAAAAATTGTGGGTGCACGTCACCCCAATATATTCTTTGAATTCCCAGTCAGACAATGGCACTATATACCAGTAGCAAAAATTGTGGGTGTATATAGCCCCAATTCTATTGCTAGGGGACTTGCAGGGTATTTCTGAGGTGAAGGTGGGGGGGCACACCATTGGAACGGGGATTTGGGGTGTATATATGGGGTATACGGGAATACACTGTCAGTGTGTTCCATTCAGGATCCTGGGAAAGCTGGGTTGCGGCGATTGAGCCCGTCAGTGCCACGTTACACTGACAAGCTTCTCCCTGGAATTGAAGTTATATGTAAGCCCAATATATTCTTTGAATTCCCAGTGAGACAATGGCACTATATGGCAGTAGCAAAAATAGTGGGTGTATATAGCCCCAATCCTATTGCTAGGGGACTTGCAGGGTATTTCTGGGGTGAAGGTGGGGGGGCACACCATTGGAACGGGTATCGGGGGTATATATCGGGTATACGGGAATACACTGACAGTGTATTCCATTCAGGATCCTGGGAAAGCTGGGTTGCGGCGATTGAGCCCGTCAGTGCCACGTTACACTGACAAGCTTCTCCCTGGAATTTTGCTCTTATAAGAGCTGTTGGTTGTCTTCTCCTTTCTATCCTAGCCTGTCCCTGCCTACCCAGAATCTAACCCCTAGCTAACTGGACGGAAACCTCCGTCCTCGGTGAATTGCAAGCTCAGAATGACGCGAACCTGGGCGGCGCTGTTCTTTTAAATTAGAGGTCACATGTTTTCGGCAGCCAATGGGTTTTGCCTACTTTTTTCAACGTCACCGGTGTCGTAGTTCCTGTCCCACCTACCCTGCGCTGTTATTGGAGCAAAAAAGGCGCCAGGGAAGGTGGGAGGGGAATCGAGTAATGGCGCACTTTACCACGCGGTGTTCGATTCGATTCGAACATGCCGAACAGCCTAATATCCGATCGAACATGAGTTCGATAGAACACTGTTCGCTCATCTCTATACAGGATGTAACTCAGGATAAGTAATGTAATATATGTACACAGTGACTGTGCCAGCAGAATAGTGAGTGCAGCTCTGGAGTATAATACAGGATGTAACTCAGGATCAGTACAGGATAAGTAATGTATGTACACAGTGACTGTACCAGCAGAATAGTGAGCGCAGCTCTGGAGTATAACACAGGATATAACTCAGGATCAGTATAGGATAAGTAATGTAATGTATGTACACAGTGACTGTACCAGCAGAATAGTGAGCGCAGCTCTGGAGTATAATACAGGATAAGTAATGTAATGTATGTACACAGTGACTGTACCAGCAGAATAGTGAGCGCAGCTCTGGAGTATAATACAGGATGTAACCCAGGATCAGTACAGGATAAGTAATGTAATGTATGTACACAGTGACTGCACCAGCAGAATAATGAGCGCAGCTCTGGAGTATATTACAAGATGTAACTCAGGATCAGTACAGGATAAGTAATGTAATGTATGTACACAGTGACTGCACCAGCAGAATAGTGAGCGCAGCTCTGGAGTATAATACAGGATGTAACTCAGAATCAGTACAGGATAAGTAATGTAATGCATGTACACAGTGACTGTACCAGCAGAATAGTGAGCACAGCTCTGGAGTATAATGCAGGCTATAACTCAGGATCAGTACAGGATAAGTAATGTAATGTATGTACACAGTGACTGCAGCAGCAGAATAGTGAGTGCAGCTCTGGAGTATAATACAGGATGTAACTCAGGATCAGTGCAGGATAAGTAATGTAATGTATGTACACAGTGACTGCACCAGCAGAGTAGTGAGCGCAGCTCTGGTGTATAATACAGGATATAACTCAGGATCAGTACAGGATAAGTAATGTAATGTATGTACCAAGTGACTGTACCAGCAGAATAGTGAGCACAGCTCTGGAGTATAATACAGGATGTAACTCAGGATCAGTATTGTAATGTATATACACAGTGACTGTGCCAGCAGAATAGTGAGTGCAGCTCTGGAGTATAATACAGGATGTAACTCAGGATCAGTACAGGATAAGTAATGTATGTACACAGTGACTGTACCAGCAGAATAGTGAGCGCAGCTCTGGAGTATAACACAGGATATAACTCAGGATCAGTATAGGATAAGTAATGTAATGTATGTACACAGTGACTGTACCAGCAGAATAGTGAGCGCAGCTCTGGAGTATAATACAGGATGTAACTCAGGATCAGTACAGGATAAGTAATGTAATGTATGTACACAGTAACTGTACCAGCAGAATAGTGAGCGCAGCTCTGGAGTATAATACAGGATATAACTCAGGATCAGTACAGGATAAGTAATGTAATGTATGTACACAGTGACTGTACCAGCAGAATAGTGAGTGCAGCTCTGGAGTATAATACAGGATAAGTAATGTAATGTATGTACACAGTGACTGTACCAGCAGAATAGTGAGTTCAGCTCTGGGGTATAATACAGGATGTAACTCAGGATCAGTACAGGATAAGTAATGTAATGTATGTACACAGTGACTGTACCAGCAGAATAGTGTGTGCAGCTCTGGGGTATAATACAGGATAAGTAATGTAATGTATGTACACAGTGACTGTACCAGCAGAATAGTGAGCGCAGCTCTGGAGTATAATACAGGATGTAACTCAGGATCAGTACAGGATAAGTAATGTAAAGTATGTACACAGTGACTGTACCAGCAGAATAGTGAGTGCAGCTCTGGAGTATAATACAGGATAAGTAATGTAATGTATGTACACAGTGACTGTACCAGCAGAATAGTGAGTTCAGCTCTGGGGTATAATACAGGATGTAACTCAGGATCAGTACAGGAGTATTGTACAAATGTGAACATACCCTACCTAGATTTTGGCAGTACAGTTGAACGACCTGCAGCTCAGCCCTTGACCCTGTAGGCTTTGCCTATATCCTTGTGACTTTGGGGTAAGGTCTGTAACGTCCTGCTTGAGCGCCGTCTTCCATCTTAGCACATCACCGCTTCCCGTCCTCGTGATGCCGCACAGCAGCGGTAAATTATTACAGTAAATAAAACGTGAACTTTGATTAAAGAGCGCATTTAAAAATCAATGGAAACTTTAGCAAAAATCCTTTTAGCCTCGGCTGATATACAGTTCATGTTTAATTCCTCAACTTCTACTAAGACATTTCCCAAATCACCTCTTAAATTCTTCTGACACGGTCTACTATGTCCCGACGCCCCGGCCAGAAATCACCGGGGCAGGGATCACCAATTATATATTCAGCCGTTATTACTTATACTAACATTATGGAAGCACAGCGCACACCCTTGTCCAAGAGGGCTACGGCCCCTCATCTGTTTTCGGTCATGGAGACAAGGGTTATACAAAGGGGACAGTTGCCACCATCTGGTTCCCTATAGCCCTCCCTGGGCTCTTACAGCAGTAAGAAATCTAGTGGCCAAGTGTGTGTGTTTATTGCCATAAGGAGATGAGGATAATGGGTGGCCAGATACTTGTGAATCTTGTACCAAAGATACTGGAGGACAGAAGATCAGTGGTCTCCAACCAATGTGACAAAACTGTAACTCCCACACGCCATGATAGGCTGCTACACATTGCCTCCAACCAGTAGGGGGCTCCCCGAACCTTCAGTTATCATTGAAGAGAAATTCTAGCCTCTCCTCTATGGGAGATCCAATCCATTCGGTTCTGATGAAAGGGAGTAGACTAAGACCTGCTCTATGTCTATCAGAACGGCATGGACCATCGGACGTCTCCTGGGTCGGCACACTCGGACGTGCGCATTGCTCAGACCCCACATGTAGTATAATAGTCCCCTCAGTGACCCCACATGTAGTATAATAGTCCCCTCAGTGCCCTCACATGTAGTATAATAGTCCCCTCAGTGCCCTCACATGTAGTATAATAGTCCCCACATATAGTATAATAGTCCCCTCAGTGACCCCACATGTAGTATAATAGTCCCCACATGTAGTATAATAGTCCCCTCAGTGACCCCACATGTAGTATAATAGTCCCCACATGTAGTATAATAGTCCCCTCAGTGCCCTCACATGTAGTATAATAGTCCCCACATATAGTATAATAGTCCCCTCAGTGACCCCACATGTAGTATAATAGTCCCCACATATAGTATAATAGTCCCCTCAGTGCCCTCACATGTAGTATAATAGTCCCCTCAGTGCCCTCACATGTAGTATAATAGTCCCCACATATAGTATAATAGTCCCCTCAGTGACCCCACATGTAGTATAATAGTCCCCTCAGTGCCCTCACATGTAGTATAATAGTCCCCACATATAGTATAATAGTCCCCTCAGTGACCCCACATGTAGTATAATAGTCCCCACATATAGTATAATAGTCCCCTCAGTGACCCCACATGTAGTATAATAGTCCCCACATGTAGTATAATAGTCCCCTCAGTGCCCTCACATGTAGTATAATAGTCCCCACATATAGTATAATAGTCCCCTCAGTGACCCCACAACTAGTATAATAGTCCCCACATATAGTATAATAGTGCCCTCAGTGCCCTCACATGTAGTATAATAGTCCCCACATATAGTATAATAGTCCCCTCAGTGACCCCACAAGTAGTATAATAGTCCCCACATATAGTATAATAGTCCCCTCAGTGACCCCACAAGTAGTATAATAGTCCCCACATATAGTATAATAGTCCCCTCAGTGTCCCCACATATAGTATAATAGCCCCATCAGTGACCCCACATGTAGTATAATAGTCCACTCAGTGTCCCTACATGTAGTATAATAGTCCCCTCAGTGTCCCTACATGTAGTATAATAGTCCCCTCAGTGTCCCCACATGTAGTATAATAGTCCCCTCAGTGTCCCCACATATAGTATAATAGCCCCATCAGTGACCCCACATGTAGTATAATAGTCCCCTCAATGCCCCCACATGTAGTATAATAGTCCCCTCAGTGCCCCTACATGTAGTATAATAGTCCCCACATATAGTATAATAGTCCCCTCAGTGACCCCACAAGTAGTATAATAGTCCCCACATATAGTATAATAGTCCCCTCAGTGTCCCCACATGTAGTATAATAGTCCCCTCAGTGTCCCCAAATGTAGTATAATAGTCCCCTCAGTGCCCCTACATGTAGTATAATAGTCCCCACATATAGTATAATAGTCCCCTCAGTGTCCCCACATGTAGTATAATAGTCCCCTCAGTGCCCCTACATGTAGTATAATAGTCCCCACATATAGTATAATAGTCCCCTCAGTGTCCCCACATGTAGTATAATAGTCCCCTCAGTGTCCCCACATGTAGTATAATAGTCCCCTCAGTGACCCCAAATGTAGTATAATAGTCCCCTCAGTGCCCCTACATGTAGTATAATAGTCCCCACATATAGTATAATAGTCCCCTCAGTGTCCCCACATGTAGTATAATAGTCCCCTCAGTGACCCCAAATGTAGTATAATAGTCCCCTCAGTGCCCTCACATGTAGTATAATAGTCCCCTCAGTGCCCTCACATGTAGTATAATAGTCCCCACATATAGTATAATAGTCCCCTCAGTGCCCTCACATGTAGTATAATAGTCCCCTCAGTGCCCTCACATGTAGTATAATAGTCCCCACATATAGTATAATAGTCCCCTCAGTGACCCCACATATAGTATAATAGTCCCCTCAGTGACCCCACATGTAGTATAATAGTCCCCTCAGTGCCCTCACATGTAGTATAATAGTCCCCACATATAGTATAATAGTCCCCTCAGTGACCCCACATGTAGTATAATAGTTCCCACATATAGTATAATAGTCCCCTCAGTGACCCCACATGTAGTATAATAGTCCCCACATGTAGTATAATAGTCCCCTCAGTGCCCTCACATGTAGTATAATAGTCCCCACATATAGTATAATAGTCCCCTCAGTGACCCCACAAGTAGTATAATAGTCCCCACATATAGTATAATAGTCCCCTCAGTGCCCTCACATGTAGTATAATAGTCCCCACATATAGTATAATAGTCCCCTCAGTGACCCCACAAGTAGTATAATAGTCCCCACATATAGTATAATAGTCCCCTCAGTGACCCCACAAGTAGTATAATAGTCCCCACATATAGTATAATAGTCCCCTCAGTGTCCCCACATATAGTATAATAGCCCCATCAGTGACCCCACATGTAGTATAATAGTCCACTCAGTGTCCCTACATGTAGTATAATAGTCCCCTCAGTGTCCCTACATGTAGTATAATAGTCCCCTCAGTGTCCCCACATGTAGTATAATAGTCCCCTCAGTGTCCCCACATATAGTATAATAGCCCCCTCAGTGACCCCACATGTAGTATAATAGTCCCCTCAGTGCCCCCACATGTAGTATAATAGTCCCCTCAGTGCCCCTACATGTAGTATAATAGTCCCCACATATAGTATAATAGTCCCCTCAGTGACCCCACATATAGTATAATAGTCCCCACATATAGTATAATAGTCCCCTCAGTGTCCCCACATATAGTATAATAGCCCCATCAGTGACCCCACATGTAGTATAATAGTCCCCTCAGTGTCCCCACATGTAGTATAATAGTCCCCTCAGTGTCCCCACATATAGTATAATAGCCCCATCAGTGACCCCACATGTAGTATAATAGTCCCCTCAATGCCCCCACATGTAGTATAATAGTCCCCTCAGTGCCCCTACATGTAGTATAATAGTCCCCACATATAGTATAATAGTCCCCTCAGTGACCCCACAAGTAGTATAATAGTCCCCAAATATAGTATAATAGTCCCCTCAGTGTCCCCACATGTAGTATAATAGTCCCCTCAGTGTCCCCACATGTAGTATAATAGTCCCCTCAGTGTCCCCACATGTAGTATAATAGTCCCCTCAGTGCCCCTACATGTAGTATAATAGTCCCCACATATAGTATAATAGTCCCCTCAGTGTCCCCACATGTAGTATAATAGCCCCATCAGTGCCCCTACATGTAGTATAATAGTCCCCACATATAGTATAATAGTCCCCTCAGTGTCCCCACATGTAGTATAATAGTCCCCTCAGTGTCCCCACATGTAGTATAATAGTCCCCTCAGTGACCCCAAATGTAGTATAATAGTCCCCTCAGTGCCCCTACATGTAGTATAATAGTCCCCACATATAGTATAATAGTCCCCTCAGTGTCCCCACATGTAGTATAATAGTCCCCTCAGTGCCCCTACATGTAGTATAATAGTCCCCACATATAGTATAATAGTCCCCTCAGTGTCCCCACATGTAGTATAATAGTCCCCTCAGTGTCCCCACATGTAGTATAATAGTCCCCTCAGTGACCCCAAATGTAGTATAATAGTCCCCTCAGTGCCCCTACATGTAGTATAATAGTCCCCACATATAGTATAATAGTCCCCTCAGTGTCCCCACATGTAGTATAATAGTCCCCTCAGTGACCCCAAATGTAGTATAATAGTCCCCTCAGTGCCCCTACATATAGTATAATAGTCCCCACATATAGTATAATAGTCCCCTCAGTGTCCCCACATGTAGTATAATAGTCCCCTCAGTGTCCCCACATGTAGTATAATAGTCCCCTCAGTGCCCCCACATGTAGTATAATAGTCCCCTCAGTGTCCCCACATGTAGTATAATAGTCCCCTCAGTGTCCCCACATGTAGTATAATAGTCCCCTCAGTGACCCCACATGTAGTATAATAGTCCCCTCAGTGCCCCTACATGTAGTATAATAGTCCCCACATATAGTATAATAGTCCCCTCAGTGACCCCACATGTAGTATAATAGTCCCCACATATAGTATAATAGTCCCCTCAGTGACCCCACAAGTAGTATAATAGTCCCCACATATAGTATAATAGTCCCCTCAGTGACCCCACAAGTAGTATAATAGTCCCCACATATAGTATAATAGTCCCCTCAGTGTCCCCACATATAGTATAATAGCCCCATCAGTGACCCCACATGTAGTATAATAGTCCACTCAGTGTCCCTACATGTAGTATAATAGTCCCCTCAGTGTCCCCACATGTAGTATAATAGTCCCCTCAGTGTCCCCACATATAGTATAATAGCCCCATCAGTGCCCCCACATGTAGTATAATAGTCCCCTCAGTGCCCCTACATGTAGTATAATAGTCCCCACATATAGTATAATAGTCCCCTCAGTGACCCCACATATAGTATAATAGTCCCCACATATAGTATAATAGTCCCCTCAGTGTCCCCACATATAGTATAATAGCCCCATCAGTGACCCCACATGTAGTATAATAGTCCCCTCAGTGTCCCCACATGTAGTATAATAGTCCCCTCAGTGTCCCCACATATAGTATAATAGCCCCATCAGTGACCCCACATGTAGTATAATAGTCCCCTCAATGCCCCCACATGTAGTATAATAGTCCCCTCAGTGCCCCTACATGTAGTATAATAGTCCCCACATATAGTATAATAGTCCCCTCAGTGACCCCACAAGTAGTATAATAGTCCCCACATATAGTATAATAGTCCCCTCAGTGTCCCCACATGTAGTATAATAGTCCCCTCAGTGTCCCCACATGTAGTATAATAGTCCCCTCAGTGTCCCCACATGTAGTATAATAGTCCCCTCAGTGCCCCTACATGTAGTATAATAGTCCCCACATATAGTATAATAGTCCCCTCAGTGTCCCCACATGTAGTATAATAGTCCCCTCAGTGTCCCCACATGTAGTATAATAGTCCCCTCAGTGACCCCAAATGTAGTATAATAGTCCCCTCAGTGCCCCTACATGTAGTATAATAGTCCCCACATATAGTATAATAGTCCCCTCAGTGTCCCCACATGTAGTATAATAGTCCCCTCAGTGCCCCTACATGTAGTATAATAGTCCCCACATATAGTATAATAGTCCCCTCAGTGTCCCCACATGTAGTATAATAGTCCCCTCAGTGACCCCAAATGTAGTATAATAGTCCCCTCAGTGCCCCTACATGTAGTATAATAGTCCCCACATATAGTATAATAGTCCCCTCAGTGTCCCCACATATAGTATAATAGTCCCCTCAGTGTCCCCACATGTAGTATAATAGTCCCCTCAGTGTCCCCACATGTAGTATAATAGTCCCCTCAGTGCCCCCACATGTAGTATAATAGTCCCCTCAGTGTCCCCACATGTAGTATAATAGTCCCCTCAGTGCCCCCACATGTAGTATAATAGTCCCCTCAGTGACCCCAAATGAAGTATAATAGTCCCCTCAGTGACCCCACAAGTAGTATAATAGTCCCCACATATAGTATAATAGTCCCCTCAGTGACCCCACATATAGTATAATAGTCCCCACATATAGTATAATAGTCCCCTCAGTGTCCCCAAATATAGTATAATAGTCCCCTCAGTGTCCCCACATGTAGTATAATAGTCCCCTCAGTGTCCCCACATGTAGTATAATAGTCCCCTCAGTGCCCCTACATGTAGTATAATAGTCCCCACATATAGTATAATAGTCCCCTCAGTGACCCCACATATAGTATAATAGTCCCCACATATAGTATAATAGTCCCCTCAGTGTCCCCACATGTAGTATAATAGTCCCCTCAGTGTCCCCACATGTAGTATAATAGTCCCCTCAGTGTCCCCACATGTAGTATAATAGTCCCCTCAGTGTCCCCACATGTAGTATAATTGTCCCCTCAGTGTCCCCACATGTAGTATAATAGTCCCCTCAGTGCCCCTACATGTAGTATAATAGTCCCCTCAGTGCCCCTACATGTAGTATAATAGTCCCCACATATAGTATAATAGTCCCCTCAGTGTCCCCACATGTAGTATAATAGTCCCCATCAGTGACCCCACATGTAGTATAATAGACCCAGGGGCGTAACTACCATAGAGGCAGCGGAGGCGGCTGCCACAGGGCTCGGGCTATTAGGGGGCCTGGTGACAGCCGCTGCCGCTGCGTTTTTTTGGTTTTTTTTTTTTATAGGCCGTTACGGGCCCTATTCACTTGCCGATCCTGGCTGGGCCGGGATCGGCAAGTGACACCGTGGGCCCCACAAATACTATCGTTATACTCGGGGGGTCTTTGCAGATCTCCAAGTATAATGACTGGCGGATCAGGAGAGGTAAGGGAACGTAAAAAAACACTGTTACTTACCTCTCCACGATCCTGCCAGGCCTCCTTTCTAGTTGTCTGACGTCTCTGACATCACATGAACCTGGCCTGTGTCCCGGGTAATGTGACGTCCGACGTCATTGAAGAAGGACGGCAGCGGAGAAGACAACGTAGGAGCTGGGGGATAATACTGTGTGCAGGGGCCACTATGGGGGATAATACTGTGTGCCGGGGCCAGTAAGGGACATAATACTGTGTGCAGGGGCCACTATGGGGGATAATACTGTGTGCAGGGGCCACTCTGGGGGATAATACTGTGTGCAGGGGCCACTATGGGACATAATACTGTGTGCAGGGGACACTATGGGACATAATACTGTGTGCAGGAGCCACTATGGGGGATAATACTGTGTGCAGGGGACACTATGGGACATAATACTGTGTGCAGGGGCCACTATGGGGGATAATACTGTGTGTAGGAGCCACTATGGGGGATAATACTGTGTGCAGGAGCCACTATGGGGGATAATACTGTGTGCCGGGGCAGGTAAGGGACATAATACTGTGTGCAGGGGCCACTAAGAGACATAATACTGTGTGCCGGGGCCGGTAAGGGACATAATACTGTGTGCAGGGGCCACTATGGGGGATAATACTGTGTGCAGGGGCCACTATGGGGCATAATACTGTGTGCAGGGGCCACTATGGGATATAATACTGTGTGCAGGGGCCACTATGGGGCATAATACTGTGTGCAGGGGCCACTATGGGGCATAATACTGTGTACAGGGGCCACTATGGGACATAATACTGTGTGCAGGGGCCACTATGGGGTATAATACTGTGTGCAGGGGCCACTCTTGGGGATAATACTGTGTGCAGGGGCCACTATGGGACATAATACTGTGTGCAGGGGCCACTATGGGATATAATAGGAGGGGGCCGGTCGAGGTCTTCGACGTCGGTGTCGGTTGGGGGGGGGGGGGCATGTCAAAAGTTCGCCACAGCGCCCCGCCATTCCTAGTTATGCCACTGAATAGTCCCCTCAGTATCCTCACATGAGGGGAATGACTTTGGTTTTTGGGTGGGACAGTGCTTCTGGCATACCACCTCTAGTACATACATGGATTACACCTGAACATACCCCAATAGAGCTGGACTAAGTCTCCGTTGTTTCCTGTCGGCAATCAAGAAATGTCAGCCGGAGATGAGGAGACTGAGCACTGGTGAAGTGGAGGATTCGGGGAGTACACACTGTTTGGTTTGTTTGTAACACCCCCTCTATATCCCCCAACTGTCCCAGATTCAGCGGGACAGTCCTGGATTCTGGGTGCTGTCCTCTGCAGCGGGAGGTCTGGACGCAGATGAGTTAAGTACAATGATGAAGCAGGGAGTCGTCTTCTCTGTCCTTCCTCCTTCAGTCTTTGCTCCAGGCAGCTGAGCAGCCGGCAGGGGTGATGCGGTGACATCTTTATGTCACACCTGCTGCTTCCTGAGGGCCACCAGCAGGAAATCACAGGATAGCACTGCAGGGGAGCGGGTGAGGTGTCCTGTGTGTGGGCAATAAGGGGCATAGATGGGGAAGTGGGAAATCTGAAGGTAGGCACGATACCTAAATTGTTATCCCGCAGATTTTGCCCCTCTTTTTCTGTGAACCCAGACAACCCCTTTAACATTTTTGCAACGACTGCTGTTAACTACCACTAGGGGGAGCATAGTGCGAATGTATTTTTGGAAATGTTTCTGCCATTGGGTCCACTTTGCTTATGAGCTGGGCCTACTGTATGATTAATGATGATGTATATGAGGTAGGGGGCGCTCTTCTGGTACTATTAATGATAGATGTACATAATGTACTTAGAGCATCATTGGCTGTCATTGCAAGACGTGGCCTGGACGTGTTTATATCAAAATGAAACATCAAATGAAATATCCTTAAAATTTAGCAAATTTGAAGTCTGTATGTGTCTAATGTCATTCCCATATTGCACCACTAGATGGCAGCGTTGTCCTCTTGTACTTACACTACTATGTAACATCAGGGCTATTCTCATTATTCCCTATAGGGAGAAAGTTGCGAACAAACTTGCAACTGTTGTAAAATCTCGGGCAGGGTGAGGATATTTTTGTGACAGATGGGTCACATGGTCGTCGCCGATTTCTCTTCCTACTGGAAATTCACTTTACAAGTGTGATCTTGCAGTTTGAGTGCATCAGGCCGCCATGTTGTCTGAGCCGGGGACTACTGGCTGACTGCGGCTTATTGTGCTATTCATTATAGTGCCATGAAGCTGCAGAGGTTTTATTTATTCATGACGCTCAGGGCACTTATCCAGGTCTTATTGGTTCAGTACTGTCTACTCCATCCTTGACGCTGAACATAAAGGACTGCTCTCACATGCCCTGCCACTCAGCTTTCCTACAGTCCTGAACGGCGCGGGAGCCTAACTGCATAATAGGGATATTCGCCAATCAGAAATATGTGAGACAGCCCAGGCCGCGCTTTGTTAAGAAAGGGTTAATCCGGTTTAAATGTCATGGTGGGGAGTGATGAGTTAATAAAGGGGGTCTCTAATTACAGACCATTATCAAAGGAGGACCCGACACATGGATGCATTGCATGGACAGAAATGGAAACTGTGTAATACCTCATTTATCCTGTGGAGGTGCTGCAGGGAAATTGAACACTTAGCTGTAGGGTTATTCCACACATTACAATCGATCGCTGGTAATTTTAGTGATTGGTCTATCATGAAAGGAACCCTGATGACTAAGATATTGCCCAAATTTGTAAGAGATATCGAATAAATTCATTAAAATTCAAATTAAAATTCAAATTGGGGTATTTAAGCCCCACCCACAGGAACCCCCAAGCAGTTAGGACTTGCCACTTTTGGGTAGAGTTTATCAAATCCCGTCTGACCCTCTTGTACCAGGATGAGCTGCACATACCAGGGTACCCATAAATTCAAATTCAGCACTGATGGCAAGTCTGTCCATGTTGTCCCTGTGTGTCACAGATGCTGACCCGATGATGAGCGGTCAGTGACTACCTGCCCTCTAGTGGCAAGAAACTGAAATCTAGAACAAAAGTTTTTGGGTAATTTTTTTGACAATCATTGTCATTGGGAATATTTCCTCTTAAAGGGAATGTATTGACCTATTGTTTAAACATGTTTAAAATATTTTTTAAGAATTTTTGGTGATGGTTTTAATTCTCCAATTTTAGCTATATATTTTTTTTTTAAAAAAAAAATTAAAAAAATTCTAAAAATCTTGATATTCCAACTTTTGCCACCAAGCCTAAAACACTTTGACTTTGTGCTTCCTATAGAAGGACCCTAGGCCATGGACACGAAGGCCTGCAGCAGACCCTATTCACTTGTATGGGAGAGTTTTCTAGATATGCTCTGCGACCTGGACAGAGGTCATTGTGTAGATAGGGGCCTAGATAAAAATACTTATCTACATATACATTACAGCTGTACCCAGCAGTGTGAGGCGGCTGCTGAAAGGAAATCTCCTACAGAACACAGGAAGTCTCAGTATATTAAAAGGTTTAGTGGTCAGAGTCAGAACTGCAGAATTTTCTTTAATATAGATAATAATATAGAAACAAACCTCACCAAAAAGTCTTAAAAAATATGTTTAATATAAAACTCGACCGGGCTAATATTCCTGCATCCGCTGGGCTCTCACGTCAGGTGATATGGGCAGGGCCTATCCTGAAAAAGGGGTGTGGCCAGTACGTGTGCCACAAAGGGGATAGGTAAGCTCGCCAAGTGACTGTATGGACACGGTGCACGGTCTGGGTATGTATGAAATTCTGGACAACCCAATGGGACCTTTCATAGTCCCCAATCTAACTGAATCTTCTAGTCAGCCCCAGTGTTCGTGTTGCCCTATAACAAGGATAGGACAACAGGAGCTGCCATGTTTTGTCCATATCTCGATCGGTACCGTTCATGGTGGATCAGGGGTTAACCGACGAGGATCAGAATTTTCTCCGATCCCACCCATTACACTGGCACCGTGGCTGTCAATCCCAACCCCTTTAATTAAAGGGATCTCATATTATCTTGCAATTTTTTTTACGTTTGGTCCCCTCCTACGCTACGGTCCCTAGGCCACTGCCCAAATGGTCAGGAATGGATTCTACTAAGCTAATAAGAAAGGAAAAGGTAAGGAGGGGTCACATACTTTTGAGAATGTGCATATAAAGAATTGCTCTGATTATTACGCTGTCTCCATTTTGGCAGCCAGCAAAGAAAAACAATTTGCCGCCACTTTAAAAGACACGTACTTATCGTCTATAATGCAGATGCCTGTGTTTGCTAGCAGGGGAATTACCTGCATGAATACTTACAAATTGAAATGAATTAGCTATGCGGTTTTATCTTAAAGAGCCGTAGCCTCGCACAACTAATTCATCTCTGTGAAGTCTAAACCACTTATTAATATCTAATACTGTCAGCTCCAGCCTCGTGCCGCAGAGGCCTCAGTACGCAGCTCCTGCTTCTCTTCTGCTGATATCCAATATGGCCGACCCATCCGTCAAAATATCAATACGGCTGGAGATTAACCTCTACGCGGCAAGCTAAAGAAGCAGGCCATGGATCTGGGGGGATAAAAGAAGCGTATGACGCTCAAATTCTATGGGGGACGAGCAAGGTGTCTACTAAGTGGGGGGCAACCAATATATCCACCATCCGCCCTAATGCAAAATCGGTAGCAGAGATGCAAGGCCTTAGGAGGTCAATATATCCTCTGCATTCTCTTTAGTTCGGCCCCTAATAGTTCCCACTTGGGTACCTAATAACTACCATCAATGCCCCCACTTAGTTTATCACACAGCTTTCCCAGGTTCCTGAAAAACAAGTCTGTCTTGTTAACATTGAACATTGAATATTCCTAGCAGAGATAGATATATAGATAGATAGATAGATAGATAGATAGATAGATAGATAGATAGATAGATAGATAGATAGATTAGTTTAGAGGGAAAATATTCCATATCCGAGATGGGCGAACTGGATTTGGCGCAAATTTTCCAAAAACATTTAGGGTTCGCTACCCATATAGTCTCTTTAGGCCCCAGAGCGGAGTATAATAAGTCAGGGGTTTATAAACCCTTAGGCCGGGTTCACACGGAGTATTTTGGCTCGTGATTTGGTACGTAGACCCCGTGGGAGCTTTTGCGGGCCGTATACGCTCCCATTCAATGGGAGCCGGTACCGTATACACGGCGCTATTTTGCGTCACGGACGCAAAATAGCGCCGCATATACGGTACCGGCTCCCATTGAAAACAATGGGAGCGTATACGGCCTGCAAAAGCTCCCGCGGCGTCTACGTACCAAATCACGAGCCAAAATACTCCGTATGAACCCGGCCTTATACTTACCTTCCCTCACCTCTCCTGGGCTCCCTCGTGGTGTCTGGTTCTGCCTCGGTGTCCTGTTTTGGGCTCCTTGATGTCACAGGCCCAAGCAGACTGGTGAGGCCTATGACTAGGCCTCAGAAGTTATAAGCGGCGGAACATCGCCATGATGCCGGTGACATCACCCAAGAGGCCGAAAAGGACCAGGAGGTCCACAAAGTCCAGGAGAGGTGAGGGAGGGTGAGTCTAAGGCCGGGTTCACGCAGGGTTTTTTTGGTCCGGAATTTGACGCGGAGGCCGTCTCAGATTCTGGACCAAAAAACGGGTAGCCACAACTGGATGCCATTGCAGTGCAGTCGCTCTGGATTAGGCCCAAATGAATGTCGCTTCTTTTTCCGGGAGCGGCAACAAAACACTTGCGGAAAAAGGAACCTATTGATTTAAATGGGAGGCGTTTTTTGGTCAGGATTTTGAGGTGACCAAAAACCCGTCTGAACTCAGGGAAATTCTGCTAGTGGAAAAAAAAACTGGCGGCACCCATTGAAGTCAAAGGAAGGCTTTTTTTCTCAGTTCAGTGCCAAATAAAGCGCCATTTTCCCCCATGTGAATGGACCCTTTGGGTTTACTATATTTCCTCACCCCCTTGGACCACCACTTATTATATACCCTAATACGTACGATTCTCTTTAGCCCACCGGTCACGCCGGACATAGTCTGTAGTCACCCCCGTCCACATAATCTTAGCTCCTCGGGGCAGACGGGACCTGGTTTCTTATCTGACCAGTCCAGTAGTCACGTAGTAAGGCTACATATAAATGTTGCAGGTTTTTTTACCTTTTTTTTCCTCCAACACACTCTTTTGGGAATGGGTGTGGAAAATCTGTGCAGTTTCTAATAGTGTTTTTGTAAAAAACAACTTCCAAAAATTTTTTTTCCACTTCCCATTCATTTCTATGGGGGCAGAACGTGCCTGCAGATAGGTCATTTTTCGATTTTTGTTTTTGACTCCCAGCCATCCAAACCCCATAACTTTTTTTATTTTTCCGTTCACAAAGCCATATGGTACCGTATACTATTCCATATGATGTATCGGGAAGCTGGAAAAATATTCAGAATGATGTGAAAATGGTGAAAAACTGCATTTGTGCGAATTTCTTACGTGCTTAGTTTTTATGGCATTCATTGTGCAGCCAAAAGGACATGTCGCCTGTATTCTATGGGTCGGTGCAATTCCGGGGATACCAAATTTATATAGTTTTGTTTACATTTAATACCTTCAAAAATCCAAAACTTTGCAAAAAAAATTTTGTGAGTCGCCATATCCTGGCACCCATAACTTTTTTATATTTCTCTGTATGGAAATACATAGGTTGCCTTTTTTGCAGGACCAGGTGCACTTTTTAGTTATACAATTATGGGGAATGTCTATTGGTTTGATCACTTTTATTCAAATTTTTAATGGAAGTGAAAGAGTTTTTAAAAAAAATGCCGGGTCGGCTCTTTTGATTTTTTTTTTTTTTACTACTACATTGTTTAACTTTTGGAATTTTTTTTTTTTTTTTATAAGTTTGTAGACTGGGTATTTTTGGACACTAATGTGTCTCTCTGACTTTTATATGTGTTCTAGGGAAAGGGAGGAGACTCAAATTTTTAATTCCTTTTAATTAAGGGGGTCTGATCATGAATACAATGCGTTACAAATTGCCACCATTTCTATTACAGGCTGCATAGAGTTACAGATGACCTTTCATCACCTTCACCAACTCCAGTTCTTAGCACCTGTTAATAGCCATTGTGTAATTCTGGCACCGTTGTAATTTTTTTCTCTAGCCCCCAGCATTCATGGACAATCAATGCTGTTAGTTTTGGTGCCGGATATGCTATTTAGGTTCTGCACTGTCAGGGGGCGGTGTCAGGCAGGAGCAGAGAAGGGGTGATTCTGAGCGCGGAGAATGGCTGCCTCTGATTGGAGCTGTAAATCACGCCTCCCTGCCTGACACCGCCCATCTGACACTACAAAGATTAAATAACATATTAGGCATGAAAACTACCTGCTCTTGTTACTCAGGAATGGCGGGGAAACAGTAGGGAGGTGTCTATTAACAGATGCTAAGAACTTGAATTGATGGAGGTGGCCAGACAAGCCTGGGAGCCTTCAGTAGGCTCCTGACTGCCATGGCAATGGATTACCAGTCTTGGATCTTGTTCCAGGGACCAGGAAAATGGCGCCTTGGTCAAAGCTAGGGTCCTTAATGCCTACAATCAATGGGGAAACTGATCCTGGGCATTAGCGTCAGATCTCTGTTGTATAATATAGTCGAGACCTGGTGACTATGGCTGCTGCTCATCTCCAGAGTGGCCGCCATATTTAAGTACCCAACATCCCCCATAATCGTAATAGTAGATGTGTAAAGGAAGACCTTTCAGCACCTCCACTAATTCTTACTCACTCACCTACTCCATCTCTTTGCATCCTTCAATAGGCTCTGCTCCATTATTTCTGTTGCTGTTGGAATTTTTTCTCTAACCCCCACCATTCCCAAGCAATCAGTGCATAGTTGCAGCACATTATTCTCTCTGCTGTCAGGTGGGCAGTCCCTGACTGTCTTCTCCAGCTCAGGACCACCCACCTGACGGTATAGAGCCTAATTATTTTATTGGGTGCTGAAACTAACACCAATTATTGCTCAGGAATGGTGGGGGTTAGAGAAAAAATTCCAACTTTGGCGGAAACAGTGGAACAGCGACTATTGGAGGGTGTAAAAGGCTGGATTTGGTGAAGGGGGTGAAAGGTCCACTTGCAAAAACAGTATAGGTGGTGGTAATGTCTTCAGTCACCAATGGGCTTCAACCCTCTTACAGACTCACAAACATGCAACGCTGCGATGGAATCTGACACCAATTCAATGCAGCGCCCTCACAGCATCCATACATCAATGCCAGAACATCAATGCAGCACTCATACATCAGTGACAAGGTAGCAATCCTGCCTGCCAACATTTTGTGAGGCAAAATGGGAGGGCCAACAGTGGAAGCTCAAAATGTTCAGGTGACCGCACCCCATTTCACAAAGACCCACCTTTTTTCAGATGTAACGTGCCCCTTTTTATTATGATTCATGCCCCTTTTTGAGATGTGGACACAAAATGTACCTGCATCACCTATACTGCTTTCTGCTGGTTTCTGTAACACCATCCCTGATGTTTTGGGAGACTTGGAAAATATGGCAGCAATATAGCATCCTCTTATTGGAGATAGAGCATCAATGCAGCACCCTCACAGCATCAATATATCATAAATAGAACATCAATGCAGCACCCTGACAGCACCCACACATCAGAGATATAGCATCAATGCAGCACCCTTACATCAGTGATAGAGCATCATTGCAACACCCTCACAGTACCCATAGACCAGTGACAGAGCATCAATGCAGCACCCTCACAGCACCCATAGACCAGTGATAGAACATCTATGCAGCACCCTCACAGCACCCATAGACCAGTGATAGAGCATCAATGCAGCACCCTCAAAGCATCCATAAACCAATAACAGAGCATGAATACAGCACCCATACAGCAGTGATGGAGCATCAATGCAGCACTCTCACAGCACCTATACATCAGAGATAGAGCATCAATGCAGCACCCTCACGGCACCTATACATTAGAGATAGAGCATTAATGTAGCACCCTCACAGAACTCATATAATAGTGATGGAGCATCAGTGCAGGACCCTCACAGTACCCATAGACCAATGATAGAACATCGATGCAGCACCCTCACAGTACCCATAGACCAATGATAGAACATCTATGCGGCACCCTCACAGCACCCATAGACCAATAATAAGGCATCAATGCCGCACCCTCACAGCACCCATACATCAGAGATATAGCATCAATGCAGCACCCTCACGGCATGCATATATCAGAGATAGAGCATCAATGCAGCACCCTCACAGCACCCATACATCAGAGATAGAGCATCATTGAGCACCCTCACAGCACCCATACATCAGAGATAGAGCATCAATGCAGCACCCTCACGGCATGCATATAACAGAGATAGAGCATCAATGCAGCACCCTCACAGCACCCATACATCAGGGATAGAGCATTAATGTAGCACCCTCACAGCACTCATATAATAGTGATGTAGCATCAGTGCAGCACCCTCACAGCACCCATAGACCAGTAATAAGGCATCAATGCAGCACCCTCACAGCACTCATACATCAGAGATAGAGCATCAATGCAGCACCCTCACAGCACCCATACATCAGTGATAGCGCATCATTGAGCACCCTCACAGCACCCATACATCAGTGATAGAGCATCATTGCAGCACCCTCACAGCACCCATACATCAGTGATAGAGCATCATTGCAGCACCACTCCACTCAACTTCCGATCAGAGACTCAGGACCGTCTTTCTAGTGATGGTGATGGTGAGGGTGGACATAAGGGCTACTGTGACCATGTTCCTGAGTGGCCAATGTATAGCTGAAGTCAGTCATGGATCACACATGTCTGTGACGGGGTTGGGGCTGATCTTTATTGGCCAAACAATTGCATTCTTTTTTAGCGCAATTTGGAGGAGAAGACCTGCAATCTGGTTCACTGGTGTTGGACATAGTTGCTTATCATAGAGATCAATACTCTCCTCACTGGGGACACTTCTAGACTGGTTGTCCACCTCTACCAGACAAGCGAGGACAACCCTTTGGCCAAAACTTCTCCTGCTGTGGAAATCACTGAAGCTTTCAATGAGTAGATGTTTCATAAACCCCCACGAGTTCCTCCTAAAGGTCAATGCGGAAATTTTTGGCCAGGTTGTCCACCTCTACCGTGGCACCCATTACGACTATTCTCTTACGACAGATCCTAGTTGAAGCGTCCTCTGATCCCTGATTTTTTTTTTAGTGCTGAGGAGCACAATGCTGAGCAGAGAGATGAACATGCTACAATAGACAATGCATGACGATGGAGAACTTTCTCTGCCGCCTTCGATCGGCTGCTAAATATGTTTCTTTGCATTCCCCGCCCCAAACCTCCAGACATCAATGCATATTACAATACAACGGGCTCGGCTGTCAATAAAGCCACACAATATGGAAAAAAAAAAAGGAAAAAAATGACAAAATCCACATTGTTTTCCACATAAAGCAAAAGACGACAAAAAAAAGGGAAAGGAACAAAAGCAGCGAGTGAGGACGAGAGAGGGAGACACATCTAGAATTACACAGGCAGGAGCGAGAGGAAGAGAGAGCAGGGACCAGGAGACCGGGGAGGTATTGATTGGTGTCTGTCAGGTATTGTGGAACAATGGAGCAGATTCTTGTCTGGGCACTGCACCAAAGCACAGATCAATGGGG
Source organism: Leptodactylus fuscus (assembly GCF_031893055.1). Taxonomy (NCBI): domain Eukaryota; kingdom Metazoa; phylum Chordata; class Amphibia; order Anura; family Leptodactylidae; genus Leptodactylus; species Leptodactylus fuscus. The sequence continues at coordinate 137,717,357 of NC_134271.1, forward strand.
ACATCGATGCTGGAGGAAGGATAGGCTCTGACTCCATAGCAACGCTACAGGGAGAAGCAATGACGGGGAGGCCTCTTCCAAACTTAGCTGTAGACATCCAGTGACCCAAATTTCCGTCATATGGGTTCCCTTCCATAATAGATTTAAAGTGCACCTGTCTCCCCCTCCAGGTAGCCATGTCGTCAGAGGATGCATGGTCTTTTCGACACTTATCCTACAGACATAAGGACTACTCCTGCTATGTGCTACACAGGTATAGACATGGCAGTATTCCAATATGACGTTGGGTTTCTTGAAAACAAAATACTAGGATAATAAGATAAGATAAGATAATCCTTTAATAGTCCCACCATGGGGAGAGTCAGTGTGTTACAGCCGCATGGATAATACAGTAATATATTACAAGAAAGACACATAGAAGCTCCTAGCAGATAGAAAACTAAGAATCAAAGCAACTAAGAAGAAAAAAGAAAGACTTCAGGATCATTTAGTTCTCTGTGCGGAGTGATCTTCACTTGGTCTGATGTGGATTATACAGCCTGACTGTGGTCAGGAAGAAGGATCTGCCATAGTGCTCCTTCTCACACTTGGGGTGAAGCAGTTGGTCACTGACAGTACTGCCTAGTGCTGTGATGGTCTCATACATGGGGTGGGATTTATTCTCCAGCATGGAGGTCACCACGGACAGTATCCTTCTGTCACCCACCACCTGTACTGGGTTCAAGGGGCTCCCCAGGACAGAGCTGGACCTTCTATCCAGCCTGTAAAGTCTATGTCTATCCCTGGCTGGTATGCTACCCCCCAGCAGGCCACTCTGAAGAAGATGGCTGATGCCACCACAGAGTTAAAAAGGGCCCTGGACTCCAAAGGCCCTCATCCTCCTGAGCAGGTAGAGTCTGCTGTGGTCCTTTCTGTGCAGCACCTCCAGGTGATCAGCCCAGTCCAGTTTACTTTTGAGGAGCACACCCAGATACTTATAGGTCCTGACTATCTCAATGCATGTCCCCTGGATGTCCACCGAATTCGGAGCACAGTTTCCACTTACTAAAGTCTACCACCATCTCCTTGGTCTTCCCAGCATTAATCCTGAGGTGATATATATGACATGATAATGGGGTTATATGTGGGACTGCAAATAATATAAAACATTATGATTATCTTCACATCTACGATGGTCTCTACATTCCTCCAGAAATCCCAGACGAAAAAGTCCTGCAAGCCCAACTTTTTTATCCAGTGATGTCGGTAATACAATAACAGACCGTATTATAGTCAACAGGGTCCCATGGGATACATTGTTGGCTATCATTAGATGAACTGTCTCTTGTGGTTTGGACCACAAAAAATGGGCAAATGGACACAGTTGTGAATTTAGCGTGAGCAATGTTACACATTGTCTTGGTTAAAAATCTCATATATTTCGAAGGACCGGAAGAACGGAAAAACAGACAAAAACAGATCCATACTATGGCGGACATCAATCTAGAGTGAGGAACCCATTGACTATAATCGGGACTATTCTGGTGTCTCTTTGGTTTCACCTGAAATTATAGGACGAAAAAGTTGGGTTTGTAGAACTTTTTTGTCCCTCACTTTTTGATGGATCAGAATCGGTATGACATCTGGTGTAGATGTGACCTGAGCCTTACCAGTATTGTATCTATAATAATTTCCATTAGGACCAGGCTGGACATTGGTATAATGCAACCAAAGTAGCCATAATGCACTCAATGTGGGTCTGACAAAGTAGCTCCAGATTGGACTACGTTAATTTGCCAAAATGAATCCCCAAAGAGTCCTCCAATGTGGTGACTGCTAAAGATTACAGCTGACTCCGGTCAACAGATGCTGGTTATGACTTCTAGTGGACTGGAACCTAAGAAATGTCCCACCACTCAGAGAACTGTGTCTTGAGATATACAACTTCTTTTATAGGACATTGGATGGCAGAAGCTTCTGTCCAACCTTGGCCCATGCTTAGAGGTAAAATGTCCTTAAGGTGGTTCTTCTCATACCGTAGTCCCACCACAACAGCCAGAACTGGAATTTCTGGTGATTTTTTGCCACTGGAATACCTTACCTTGTCCCCAGATCCAGTGGTGTTATCAGAAACCGGAGAAGAAAGGAGAGACATCAAGGGGGAATATGGTGGCTCAGTGGAGTCTTGGGTTCGAATCCTGCCAGGAACAACATCTGCAAGGAGTTTGTATGTTCTCCCTGTGCTTGTGTGTATTTCCTCCCACTCTACAAAGGGGTATTATTTGGCAATTCTGTGTTGGTATTATTAGGTAGTCACTTTATGGTGATATTACACAGTCCAGTCATATTAATGTGACCAGCGCCTACTTTTGACGTCAATGTTAAATAACCAATGGCAGAAGGCACGTGTCATTAGCCATCTGGGTGCACTCATCATTGTGGAAGGCACGATGGATCAACACAAGTATGCATCTATCCTTGCGGACCTTGTTCACACCTACAGTCCTATGAAAAAGTTTGGGCACCCCTATTAATCTTAATCATTTTTAGTTCTAAATATTTTGGTATTTGCAACAGCCATTTCAGTTTGATATATCTAATAACTGATGGACACAGTAATATTTCAGGATTGAAATGAGGTTTATTGTACTAACAGAAAATGCGCAATATGCATTAAACCAAAATTTGACCGGTGCAAAAGTATGGGCACCTCAACAGAAAAGTGACATTAATATTTAGTAGATCCTCCTTTTGCAAAGATAACAGCCTCTAGTCGCTTCCTGTAGCTTTTAATCAGTTCCTGGATCCTGGATAAAGGTATTTTGGACAAACAATTCAAGTTCAGTTAAGTTAGATGGTCGCCGAGCATGGACAGCCCGCTTCAAATCATCCCACAGATGTTCAATGATATTCAGGTCTGGGGACTGGGATGGCCATTCCAGAACATTGTAATTGTTCCTCTGCATGAATGCCTGAGGATTTGGAGCGGTGTTTTGGATCATTGTCTTGCTGAAATATCCATCCCCGGCGTAACTTCAACTTCGTCACTGATTCTTGAACATTATTCTCAAGAATCTGCTGATACTGAGTGGAATCCATGCGACTCTCAACTTTAACAAGATTCCCGATGCCGGCATTGGCCACACAGCCCCAAAGCATGATGGAACCTCCACCAAATTTTACAGTGGGTAGCATGTGTTTTTCTTGGAATGCTGTTTCTTTTTGGACGCCATGCATAACGCCTTTTTTTATAACCAAACAACTCAATTTTTGTTTCCAAAATGAAGCTGCCTTGTCCAAATGTGCTTTTTCATACCTCAGGCAACTCTATTTGTGGCGTACGTGCAGAAACGGCTTCTTTCTCATCACTCTCCCATACAGCTTCTATTTGTACAAAGTGCGCTGTATAGTTGACCGATGCACAGTGACACCATCTGCAGCAAGATGATGCTGCAGCTCTTTGGAGGTGTCTGTGGATTGTCCTTGACTGTTCTCACCATTCTTCTTCTCTGCCTTTCTGATATTTTTCTTGGCCTGCCACTTCTGGGCTTAACAAGAACTGTCCCTGTGCTCTTCCATTTCCTTACTATGTTCCTCACAGTGGAAACTGACAGGTTAAATCTCTGAGACAGCTTTTTGTATCCTTCCGCTGAACAACTATGTTGAACAATCTTTGTTTTCAGATCATTTGAGAGTTGTTTTGAGTAGCCCATGATGCCACTCTTCAGAGGAGATTCAAATAGTAGAACAACTTGCAATTGGCCACCTTAAATACCTTTTCTCATGATTGGATACATCTGGCTATGAAGTTCAAAGCTCACTGAGGTTACAAAACCAATTTTGTGCTTCAGTAAGTCAGTAAAAAGTAGTTAGGAGTATTCAAATCAATAAAATGATAAGGGTGCCCATACTTTTGCACCGGTCAAATTTTGGTTTAATGCATATTGCGTATTTTCTGTTAGTACAATAAACCTCATTTCAATCCTGAAATATTACTGTGTCCATCAGTTATTAGATATATCAAACTGAAATGGCTGTTGCAAACACCAAAATATTTAGAACTAAAAATGATTAAGATTAATAGGGGTGCCCAAACTTTTTCATAGGACTGTATATGCAAATTGTTTTTCCTCAGGATGATGGCATCACCAGCAGGACAATGCAACGTGTCATAAAGCTCGCAGTGTACGTGTGTGGTTCGAGGAGCGCCAGGATGAGTTTACCGTACTCCTTTGGCCAGCAAAGTCCCTGGACTTGAACCCAATCGAGAATCTGTGGGACCACCTTGATCGGGTTGTTTGCGCCATGGATGCTCGACTGTGTAACCTGGCGCAGCTGGCCACGGCACTGGAGTTGGCATGGCTCAACATCCCAGTGACATCATCACAACATCCCTTCTCTTCCTGCACATCTCACAGTGGTCCGCTCTGCCAAAGGGGGTTATTCTGGATTTGGACAGGTGGTCACATTAATATGACTGGGCTGTGTATATGAGCACTATATGGTAGTTTAATCAGATCACTGTATGATGATATTATTTACGTACTGTATGTTAGTATTATTTGACCACAGTCTGGTTGTGTAGTATTATTTAAGTAATCCGTGTTAATATTTGGTCTCTCTATGTTGGTATTATTTGGTTGCTGTATGATAGTTTTAGATGAGAACTATATGATGGGTTTATTTTATTATGGTATGTCGGCATTTTTTGGTCATTGTATAGTGGTTTTACATGAGTACTGCATGGTAGAGAAATCTCATCACTGTATGTTGTTATTATTTGGTCACTATATGGTGATATATATATAGTTTTATATATATAGCTTTGTATGAGCCTTATGTGATGGTTTTATCTGATCATTGTATGTTGGTATTATTTGGTCAATATATGGTGGTATTATATGAGCATTGTGTGATGGGTTTATCTGATCACTGTATGTTGGTATTATTTGGTCAATATATGGTGGTATTATATGAGCATTGTGTGATGGGTTTATCTGATCACTGTATGTTGGCATTATTTGGTCAATATATGGTGGTATTATATGAGCATTGTGTGATGTTTTTTTTCTAATCAGTGTATGTTGGTATTATTTGGTCACTATATGGTACTTTTATATGAGCATTATGTGATGGTTTTATCTGATCATTGTATGTTGGTATTATTTGGTCACTATATGGTGGTATTATATTAGCATTGTGTGATGATTTTAACTGATCATTGTATACTGGTAATATTTGAGCACTATATGATGGTAGAATACTATCTGAGCATTGCCTGTTAATACAATTTGGTCAGTCTATCTTGGTATTATCTGATCACTGTATGCTGGTAATATCTGAGTACTATATGGTGGTACAATAGTATTTGAGCAGTTCTTGTTAATATTATTTGACCACTCTGTCTTGGTATTATTTGATCACTGTATGGTGGTATTACTAGAACATGGCATGTTGTTTTTCCGAATTCAGCTCTGTATGGTATTATTTAGTCACTGTATAGTGGTAATATCTAAACACTCTATGTTAGTATTATTTGAGCATTGTATAGTGATATGGTAACTGTATTTATCCAAAATGTGGCACTCTTTTTTTGGGCACCAAACTTTCACACCATTGTGCAGTTTTTAACAAAACTGCCTCAAATGACCTAAATTGGCCGATGCAACATGCACAAAACATGGAACCCATGACAGAAAGCCAGGGCTGAGTCTTGGGTAGAGGTAAGTGAACCTCACAAGATTAATTTTGACAAATATTTGCGAGGTTCAGCCCTCCAGTTGGAAGTGCAATTATTATACTCTAAGTGGATAGAGTATTATAGGTGGAGGCCCAGGGGAGGTGACCATTGAGGACTATGATTGGGCTACAATCATGACAATCGGCATGCCCATGTGACTGCTGAGGCCCAATCACAGGCCTCAGTGGTGACCCTGAGAAGACCGAGCAAGAGTGTCGGACGCCACAAAGAGGCCCAAAAGAGGTGAGGGAAGGTGAGTATAAATGTATTTCATTTTGTTTTCCATTGGCCACCACCTCCTATATTTTGGGGTCTGAACAAATGGTATGGTTATTTGTACACCATGTACGATACAAGAGGGGCCCATGGCATCATCCAATGTGCGGCTAATTTTGGCAGGGATTCCATAATAATAGTACTCGTAATCTTCCTCTCTATTACCGCCCAAAAAAACGTAATTGATCTTCACCGACTGACCAGTCACATGATCACAACACCTCAGACGTGAGCAAGACAACACATCATTTATAGGAAGCAGCACTCAAGGGGTTAACACAAGGAGGTCATCTGGTGTGACCTATATTAGTAGGTCTTGTGGTTTCTAGCACAGGAATGAAGTAAAATATTAATGGTGATGTGCAGATATTAGCATGTCCAGACTGTCGGTGATGGGTCTCAGGGCCTGTATTTAGAAGATTAATAGGGTCGGCTTTCCCTTTCCTCCACTGTGGCTTTGGGGCGGTTTGACTTATGGGATTCCTGGAAGACGCAACGTTTCAGTTTCTTCTCTCACTGCTCATTTCCAGGAATCCCACGCGTTTCGCCCTCTCATCCCTAGAGAGACAAGTTCTACTGGTTCTTCCAAGGGTCTTACAAGAATCCTGAAGCTTCCTAGAAGTGAGCTACATCTGATACCTGACCCAGTGCAAATGCTCCTGCCTGCCGCACTATAGGATCACGTTTCCATGTAAGCTGAAGGAAACATCATGAATTTCTTAAGATGTTTATTCCTGATTGATTTTTTTGAGAACTAGTTTCCTTGTTGCATATTTAGATGAGACAAGAATATAAATCTAGCGCGTATGAAAATGGCAGAATGACAACCAGTCAGATCTCAGGCGTCATCGTGATGGTTAGAAAATAGAAGCTGATGCCGGATCAGTAATCTTCTGTCTACCTGCTTTTCGGGCCTCAAGTGTCAAATCCATCTTGGAAAAGATCAGGCCTTGTGGAGAACTGGAGGACTTTGATTGTCCACAAGTATATGATGACCACCCAATGAAGACACCCAAAGTGTCTTCATAAATAGTGCCAGATGAGTGCCCTCAATACTGGCACCTGCAAGAAGATGTTGGCAGGGGCTTACCTGCTCCTCAGAGAGATCCCCATTTTCATTGTCGGACAACCCTGAAGAGTGCACAAAACTTCATTAAAAGAAATATTTTTGGTACTTTGGGAACTGTTTAAAGTTTGAGGAGATCTTCCACCGCAAAAATCTGCTTCAAAAGCATGGAACCCATGGCAGAAGGCCTACGCTGAGTCTTGGGTACAGATGGGTGAACCTCAAGACATTCACTTTGATAATAGTTGAGTCCTCCAGTTAGTTTTGGGCCAAATTTTTTTCAGATAGAACCAGAAGTGCAACTATTATACTATAAGGTCTCCTCAGACCCCAGAGTATAATCAGTGGAGGCCACTGCTTCATTTTTCCATGGCATCCTTGCAATGTCCAGTGGTCTTGTGGAGGTCTCCCCTGGACCTCCAGTTATTATGTTATGGGGTCTAAGGAGATCCTACAATATGATAGTGTTTCATGGGTGACGAACACCAAAAGTTTTAAGTTTAGGCAAACCCGAAACTTAGGAATTTCAGTTCGAATCCAGTTCTAATCAAACCGGTTCTCCTATCCATAGTCTTAGGTTTCGGACATTGGGCTAATCATGAGGCCCTGAGATGTGACCTCAGCTCCGAACTGTAATAGAAGCCGCCATGAAATCGGACATGACTTGTAAAGAGAGAAATTTCCATCACTGTCTTCCATTGAAAACAAGGGGGGATTTATGAAGAATGACATTTTAATTACAGTCATCATACCGCAAGGTGCATGCCTTCGGATAAATAGGATGAACCCTCTTCCAAGCCAGTGGCCCCACCCACACCATGGCCCTTGTCACACCCCCTTTGCACTAAAACCTCACTTGCATAAAAATGTGCAACTTTTTCATGCCATGTGACCCAGAAAACATGAGTGCAAAGAATAATACGTGTCCCCCAATGGAGGCAGATTATTGGGATCTATTTGGTAATAGTATTTATTATCTGCTAATAAGAATTGTGACGGCTCTAGGACCAAAACAGTCCCACGGGATGGAAATTTGTTGGAATTTGTCACAAGTTTAGGACCTACTTTCATTATGTCACAGAGTGGTGGTCAGATCAGTGACATGACTTATGGGTATTGTCACCCAGCTTTTCCAACATCCGGAACACCATTTGTGCTTTCTTTTTAATCTCTTCTTTCATATTAGAACTGTACAAATTTATGAGTTATTAGAAGTCTATCAAATCTGGGCAAGAAACACCCGGGCAACCATATTGCTTGATGCTGAGATTTTTTTTCATTTTAGGGAAGATTATTATTATTATTATTATTATTATTATTATTATTATTTATATTAGTATTATTATTTTATATTATTATTATTTATATTATTATTACTATTATTATTATTATTACTATTATTATTTATATTATTATTATTATTATTATTATTATTATTATTATTATTTTACTTTTGTTTATCATTTATTGATTTCTGTTTCCTTTTAGGGATTTTTTTTTGTTATTAATAAAATAATTAATAATCATTAATATTATTAATGATCATCCTATATTTTTTATATACTATTGCTATTATATATTTTTTTTATCATTTATTGATTTCTATTTTCTTTTAGGGATTTTTTGTTATGAATTGTTATCAATATTATTAGCATTCTATTTTATTCATTTATTATTGCTATTATAGTTTATTTTTCAATCAATTATTTTCTGAGTTTTTATAGGGATTAAATTAAAATGATAGAAATACAGTCTTCTATTATTATTATTATTATTATTATTATTATTATTATTATATTTTATTATAATTTTTTTTTCATTATACATCAGTTCACCTTTTTTATTAAATTTATTTTATTTATTATTATTATTATATTTTATTATATTTTTTATTATTCATTATACGTCAGTTCACCTTTTTATTAAATTTTTTTTATTTATTATTATTATTATTATTTATTATGTTATATTTTATTCACATAATATTATATTTTTTATTATTAATTATATTATATTTTATTCATATATTATATATTTTCTATATTATTGATTTCACTTTACTTTTTTGTTGTGTTTTTTACATGTTACATCAGTTCACCATTTTATTCTTATTAAAGTGACAGAAATAAGTCTTCCTTTAATTATTCATATTCATTATTATTATAATATTTTATTTTTTTTATTTTTTTTTAAGCATTTATTGACTTCACTTTGACTCTTTTTATATTGTGCTATTATTTATGTGACACATCAGTGAACCCTATGTCACTGTCCGGCCTCCATCTTACCCAGCGTCTGACTCAGCAGCCATCTTAAGTCCACCATTCTGCAATGAAAGGCGTTCCTGAGGACTGATACTGTACATTTATCGTCTGTCGTGCGGGGAGAAGGGTTAAGTATATAGACAGAGCAGAACAAAATTCCTGAGCTATTGATTTCCGTGCTCCTGTCTCCAGCGGTTCCCTGTAGTTTCAATCAATGAAGGTAACTGGTAAAACTCACTGGGGCTCCCACCACCCAGAGCCATAAAGCATCGTGTCTCCTGCACAAGGTCTGCGAGTCAAATGTGACCATTTCCTTACCACAGGCGATAGATAGCTGCGTTCAATCCGCCAATTCCCAGAATCCCTCTTGGCACGGCGAATGTGTGACAGTCACAGCTCTCTGTCATAAAGTCTATAAAACGCGTCTAACCCTGACATTACAGATGGGCGTAGAGTTCAGTCCAGTAAATGGCAGTCAAACCACTGGGCCGATTATCATTGATTTTCTTCGAAATCATTCATACCCCCACAGACCAATGTAACACAAAACCATGGCCGCATCCGGGAATTATATACATAGTCCAGTGCTTGTCTTCATCTGCCGGTGTCTTAAGGAGGTGGAGAGGACAGCGAGGTGTGAAGCGGCTCCGTAACAATCAGAGGAGGTCATCAACGCATACTGTCATGACCGTATGGGAAAGGGAGTTATAGGGTTAAGCTGCCCTTGTCCTGACCACTAGACAAATCTTATGACCGGTGATGTTGCCGTCAGCCTTTGTCCAGTGTCTGATCATAAATGATCGGAAGCCTCCATCTTGAGGGACTTCGTCATGGACAACTTTACAAGATTGTTTGGCCCCTCATGAGATGAGGCCTATTTATATCTTAGGGGTATGTTAAAGCTCAAAACGTGTAACATGGCTCCCAAATACTGGTGTCCTCTTATGTAGCAGAGGGCCCTTTGTTACCTCGGCACCCCGTAGAGCTATAGAGTACACATGAGACTTTTGACCCTATTCCGTAAAGCCATGCCCTGTTTTTGTCGTGTGTCATGTCTATCTTTTTTTGTGACGTGGGCATAAAATGTGTGGGTCATTTACTTTTTTGGGGAGGTGAGCAACACATAAAGTATTAAAATCACATATAATATGACCGGGAACCCAGGCCAGGCCCGGGAGATGTACCCACTCTTCTACAAGGCCAGGAGGTCTCCCCTTTTAGAGCTTTTGGTAGAGTTGGCAAGTATAATATTCCCATCATGAAATATTACTAAATTCTAACCAGAAAATAATAGGCCTGGTGTATCTAAGCTTATGATGTGAGACACTGCCTGCTGAATCAACGTATCTACACAACGGAGGAGCTATAGATGGCCATCACAACCAGGCCCTGAAGTCTGAAGGAAACGAAGAGTTCTAAAGCTCCTCTCTTACATAAGAAGATGCCTTCCACCTCTGATTGGAGATCTGAATTACTCCCCTTTGCCTCCTTCTGTCTCACACCACCCACCTGACAGTCCTAAGAAGCATATTGGGCACCAAAACTAACCCCACTGCTTGCTTAGGAATGGTCAGGGCTAGAGGAGAAATTCCAACTGTGCTGGAATCAGTGGATACTAAGAACTGGAGTTGGTGAAAGGTCTTCTTTAACCTTCAAGAATTCTTAGTTTAGATACTATATCTATGGTCTCCCATGGGAAATATGGTCCAAAAACTTGCACAGCATTGGGTTCCTCAGCATGAAATGTTAGTCAAGTCAGAATTGGTGGAATATACTTCACTTACTCCTCACCAGGAGCCCCTTTGTTGTCCATCCATTGTGTATACGGTCTATCCAATTGACCCTTTAGTGCCAAGAATGGTAATAGAGGACTGGCGTCAGTGCGGGATGGACCTACGATTTGGGCAGGCCATAGCGATGATATAGACTTGGGTCTAATCTGACTGTTGTCCAGGAATCCAATATACCTGGCACGGGCAGCTCAAGCATTGTTGCCCTACAAGGGGTTATCTAATAAGAGATAAGGTTTGCTACACATTAACCTTAAAAAATGTAAAGGAATCCTAATCGATCCAGGCCATAGAAAATACGACACATATGTTACTCCGGTGACATGGAACATACAGTCTAATTACATTAATGCACTGGAAAGTAAGGCCTAGGTAACCCTATAGAGCAGCCATCAACCTGAATCATAGAGGTTAAAGGTCACTGTAGGGGGTCATAAACTTATTTGACCTTTTTTCTTAGCAAATAGAGCCTGAGAGGATAGAAAAGGATAGATTATCTTGTTAATGGAAATGAAAGACGTGATGCAGTGTCAGCAGACAGTATATAAGAGAGACATCTTTAGTGTCGGAGCTGTAAGGAGACCTGCAGTCTACGGTGAGTGGGATGTTCTTGTAAGACATATAGTCGCTTTCTGAGGGTCATATATTAATAGCGTTGTGGGTATAGGACTATTGTCCTTTTTATGAGGGCACCAAGAATTACAGTCGGGGTGGAGAGACCATTTGGGCATTGGGGCAGTATCTGAAGACCATGGCCAGAAGGGGCAAATAACCCTACGGTCAATTACAGTGATAAGTGCTCCTCAAATGCTACCCATACCGGAGTCATTGGCCAGGGGCCCTGACTTTTAATGGGGGGCCCGCACAATTCTCATTACACCCACATACACTTTCTCATATTAGTTTTATCCTGAAGAAGGCTCAAAAATAAACAAAAAAGGATAATAAAGATGTGTATTTTTGGCCTTTCTAGTGCATGGGTATTACCAAAAAATGGCTTCCATATCTGAGCTAGAATATTGATAGAAATTTTTGAGGCACTTCATTTAAAAAAAACAAACAAACCCAAAAACAATATATTATCTAAACAATGGGTATATAAAATGATATAAAAAATTACACAAACATACAAAACTTAAAGGGGTCTTCTAGGCTCCAGAATATGAAGTCTGATTCAATTTTTCAAAATGCTTATTTTCTCCAATTCTGGCCCTATTGTGAGGCTTATGTGGTGAGTGGGGATGGGGTAACAGGGCAGCTGGTGCCTGTTATGGGCCTTGGTGATTTCACCATTATTTCTTCTTGGGGGTCAAAAGCTGCTGTTTGACATTTGACTCCCCCATATACATACATGTCTTCTTAATCGAAGATGGTGGATGCAGGTGACAGCAACTTATCTTCTCTCATGACAATGGATCAGGCATGTTGGAAGTCAACATACCCAATCCTTTCTTCCACCACCTCTGCGGTTGGGTTTGATTTGAGATTACCCCATACTCATGAGATAGTCAGGCCATTCTATCGAAATTATTGGGCACTAGGCTTCACTGGCTTGGTGGTCAGCACAGATACCTTGCTGCCCTGGAGTCCTGAGTTCGAACCCAGCCAAGGATGGTATTTTCTCCCTGTATTTGTGTAGGTTTCCTCCAACACTCCAAAGACATACTGATGGCTTATCCCCTCTCAGAACAATGGATCAGGCATGTTGGAACTCAACATACCCAATCCTTTGTTCCATCTCTTCTGCAATTGGGTATAATTTGAGTCTACACCATACTCATGAGATAGTCAGGCCATTCTGATGAAATTATTGGGCACTGAGCTTCACCAAGACAACATGGCGGCTCAGTGGTCAGCACTGATACCTTGCTGTGCTGGAGTCCTGGGTTGGTTCGAATCCAGCCAAGGACGATATTTTCTCCACACTCCAAAGACATACTGATATGGATTTTAGATTGCGCGCCCTACTTGGGACAGTGTCGACAATATCTTTGGAATATGGTGGCGTTATATAAGTCAGCAAACTTAATAAAATGCAAGGGCGTATATATATATAATATATATATATATATATATACACTCACCGGCCACTTTATTAGGTACACCTGTCCAACTGTTCGTTAACACTTAATTTCTAATCAGCCAATCACATGGCGGCAACTCAGTGCATTTAGGCATGTAGACATGGTCAAGACAATCTCCTGCAGTTCAAACCGAGCATCAGTATGGGGAAGAAAGGTGATTTGAGTGCCTTTGAACGTGGCATGGTTGTTGGTGCCAGAAGGGCTGGTCTGAGTATTTCAGAAACTGCTGATCTACTGGGATTTTCACGCACAACCATCTCTAGTGTTTACAGAGAATGGTCCGAAAAAGAAAAAACATCCAGTGAGCGGCAGTTCTGTGGGCGGAAATGCGTTGTTGATGCCAGAGGTCAGAGGAGAATGGCCAGACTGGTTCGAGCTGATAGAAAGGCAACAGTGACTCAAATAGCCACCCGTTACAACCAAGGTAGCCAGAAGAGCATCTCTGAACGCCGCACAGTACGTCCAACTTTGAGGCAGATGGGCTACAGCAGCAGAAGACCACACCGGGTGCCACTCCTTTCAGCTAAGAACAGGAAACTGAGGCTACAATTTGCACAAGCTCATTGAAATTGGACAATTGAAGATTGGAAAAACGTTGCCTGGTCTGATGAGTCTCGATTTCTGCTGCGACATTCGGATGGTAGGGTCAGAATTTGGCGTCAACATCATGAAAGCATGGATCCATCCTGCCTTGTATCAACGGTTCAGGCTGGTGGTGGTGGTGTCATGGTGTGGGGAATATTTTCTTGGCACTCTTTGGGCCCCTTGGTACCAATTGAGCATCGTTGCAATGCCAAAGCCTACCTGAGTATTGTTGCTGACCATGTCCATCCCTTTATGACCACAATGTACACAACATCTGATGGCTACTTTCAGCAGGATAATGCAATGCCGTGTCATAAAGCTGGAATCATCTCAGACTGGTTTCTTGAACATGACAATGAGTTCACTGTACTCCAATGGCCTCCACAGTCACCAGATCTCAATCCAATAGAGCATCTTTGGGATGTGGTGGAACGGGAGATTCGTATCATGGATGTGCAGCCGACAAATCTGCGGCAACTGTGTGATGCCATCATGTCAATATGGACCAAAATCTCTGAGGAATGCTTCCAGCACCTTGTTGTATCTATGCCACGAAGAATTGAGGCAGTTCTGAAGGCAAAAGGGGGTCCAACCCGTTACTAGCATGGTGTACCTAATAAAGTGGCCGGTGAGTGTACACCACTAAGGGCCATGGATAAAAAATTGAGTCCGAAACTGGCGCCAATAGTTGCCAATAGCAATAAAAACTATCAAAAAATATCTCGCTAAATCCACAGCTCTGATGATCGTCGCTTTCTCAATCCTTAAAAAGTGATTCTGAAGGAACTGATGCACATGAAGATTTTTTTTATATCTGCTTAATTAAAAAAAAAAAAAAAAAAATCTAAAAAATCCACAACAATAAAAACGAATGAAATCTCTAATTCAATGAACTAAAAATATTCCAATACGGTAATAAAAGATCCTCGTCGTCTGCAGTACAAGCCAGTAAATGTTTCCCTCGTATACTCCCTGAATTTTTTTTATTTTTCTACAATTTCAAGCCTTCCTTTCTGTATTTTTGTGTAACTACTTTGCGGTTTCTAAGCAGATAGGAGAATATGGCAGTATGTTTACATACATAAAGGGGTTAAGGGCCTGGATGAATTCTCTCCGAGTTTCCATGGCAACATCTGATGTATTGGCCTATTGATCAGCAAATAGATATATTGAGGCCTGAGATCTTGGCCGGCCCAAGTTATGCTGCATGTTGCACATTTTTCTTCTAACCGTAGGCCGAAATCAATAGCAGACACCGTTTCCCACCGCAGCTCCTCTCTCCTTCTCCTCCTTGGTCTTGCCTTGTGAAACAAAGCACTCGCCTCTACAGTGACTCACGTAATATGAATATTAGAGGCCGAACCTTGAAGGAACCGCAATGGACGTTTTTGTAACTTTACGAACGAAGCGAATAAAAAAATATAAAATAGATTTTCTTACCTCGATATTATAACTTACAATTTACTGTTGGAAATAAAAATTTGACAAAAAAATAAAGCAAAATATAAAAAAAATCTAAAGAAAATAGTAAATACATAAATTGTGAATGTGATAAACAACGTAAAGATAAAAGTAAGAAAAAATCAACATGTAATAATAAAAAATAAATTCAATATGCAATGATAAAAATTGTATATCGAATCAAAATATATACTATTATATATAATATATAATATTATATAATTATAATATATATATATATATATATATATATATATTCATTTTAAATATTTTTATTTTTAAAATGAATAAAAATCTATATTTTTTAAACAAACTATTATTTATTTTTTTTTTACTATATATATATATATATATATATATATATATATATATATATATATATATATTCATTTTAAATATTTTTATTTTTAAAATGAATAAAAATCTATAATTTTTAAACAAACTATTATTATTATTTTTTTACTTTTGGATGTTTTTTTCTTCTTGTTGTTTTAGTTGGTTTGTCACGCCGACTTTACTTTATTAGTACCAGGACGTTTTTTTTTTATTATTATTATTCCCAGATGGCTCAGAAATGTAATCAGGCCCTTCTTAAAACTTCCCCGTTCCCCAAGTGACTATCCCATTTAGAAAGAGGGACACACGGCACACTTTTACCCGTAAAGGTCACATTTAGAGGTCAGGGTATTTTTGATAAAGGGAAAAAAAAAGAACATTTGTGGTGAAGGCAGCTGCAAGGTACATGAATGAGGCTAAGACCATGGCGGGCGTACAAATGCACAGCACGCGTCTGTCCAGTCATCACGACCACGCGGCTCTATTCTGGTGCACTGACCTATTGACCCGTGTTGGCATTCCTTTCTGTTAGAGTTGCCGGGCAGCAAATTCAGTATCAATTGGTACCAAATTTAGTGTAAGCATTAATATAGTGAAGTCTAAGGAAGAAATGCTCTTGGATGTGCTCAATGATATTACGAAGTACAGTGGGTTTTATGAGGTTCTCGTCTTTCTGCCTTATTATGAAGGAGAGATTTAAGATAATTGGATGACGTCTTTTTTGGTGGAGCAAAATTTTCACATTCAATTCCACAAGTTTTGCTGACGCCGATAAAAATGCATCAAAAATTAAAAATTTAAGAAATGGAAGAAAAAAAATAAAGCTAATTTTATAAAACATATTGACAATTTTTTCTTCTTATAAAATTCAAAGCCATAAGAATAGTTATAGACTAATATAGTAAATAGTACAGGGTGTATCTAGTTACAAGTGGTAACATCATAGCACTCAATTTTATATATATATATATATATATATATATATATATATATATATATATATACTGTATACACACATATATATATATAATAAAATATATATAATCTATTATATATATGTGTATATATATATATATATATATATCTTATATATCGTATACATACATAAATATATAGTTATATATATATATATATCTATATATATATATATTTATAATATATATTTATATATATTACCATAAGTATAATCTAAATATATTTTATAGATTTTTATATTAACATTTTCAGATTAATTTTTAATGATCGTTGACTACACATTTGCAAGAACACCATGGAAATACTTATATTTCAGTAAAGTAGCAAGGAAAAAAAAATCATACAGTGCTATAAAATATTAATGCAGTAAATAGATCACAATTAATACGTTTATTATTATTATTATTATTATTATTATTATTATTATTAAAAAAAAAGTATAGTAATTGAAATAAACCTGAATTTAAGGAGGCAAATCCATAAAAAGAACATAATAAACATAAGTAAACGGTTCTATATTACAAAAGTAAACAGTATCAATAACACAGTGTACAACGTATATAATATTAGGCCTTGACTAATATAAAATTCTTTAAAATGGCTTAAAATTTAAAGAATAAAAACTAAAAATAGAGAGAAAAACTGGAAGCGTAATATATTATACTATATATAATATAAGGCAATATAATATAATACAATATACGGTAATATTATATACTGACACCAAACAGCAAACTATATAGTTTTTCATATATTTTTAGTATTTTTTAGTATTTAATACAATTGTTTTAGTTTCTACATTTAGACGTTATTTTTACGGTACAAAAACTACAATCTTTTGAAACAATTTGCAAATACATGTAAGCATCTAGTTAACTAATGGTTCTACGGTCCTGTGATATTTTTTTTTCAATTTTTGAAAAAGAAAAAATTGTGATTTATTCATCTTTAAGACATCAGCATTACCCCACCAACAAATGATTTATATACTGTATACCTAAAATGGTGGAATAGTGAGAACTATACAAACTGAAGGACAAGTATAATACACAATATCTACAATACATGGCATACAAGTATAATATAACACAGTAAATGGCATATAGGTATAATATAGTATAGTACATGGCATACAGGTATAATATAAAACAGTAAATGGCATACAGGTATAATATAATACAGTACATGGCATACAGGTATAATATAATACAGTACATGGCATACAGGTATAATATAATACAGTACATGGCATACAGGTACAATATAATACAGTACATGGTATACAGGTATAATATAATACAGTACATGGCATACAGGTATAATATAATACAGTACATGGCGTACAGGTATAATATAATACAGTACATGGTATACAGGTGTAATATACTACAGTACATGGCGTACAGGTATAATATAATACAGTACATGGCATACAGGTATAATATAATACAGTACATGGCGTACAGGTATAATATAATACAGTACATGGCATACAGGTGTAATATAAAACAGTAAATGGCATACAGGTATAATATAATACAGTACATGGCATACAGGTATAATATAATACAGTACATGGCATACAGGTATAATATAATACAGTACATGGTATACAGGTGTAATATAATACAGTACATAGCGTACAGGTATAATATAATACAGTACATGGCATACAGGTATAATATAATACAGTACATGGCGTACAGGTATAATATAATACAGTACATGGCATACAGGTATAATATAATACAGTACATGGCATACAGGTATAATATAATACAGTACATGGCATACAGGTATAACATAATACAGTACATGGCGTACAGGTATAATATAATACAGTACATGGCGTACAGGTATAATATAATACAGTACATGGCGTACAGGTATAATATAATACAGTACATGGCGTACAGGTATAATATAATACAGTACATGGCGTACAGGTATAATATAACACAGTACATGGCATACAGGTATAATATAATACAGTACATGGCGTACAGGTATAATATAATACAGTACATGGCGTACAGGTATAATATAATACAGTACATGGCATACAGGTATAATATAATACAGTACATGGCATACAGGTATAATATAATACAGTACATGGCATACAGGTATAATATAATACAGTACATGGCATACAGGTGTAATATAATACAGTACATGGTATACAGGTGTAATATAATACAGTACATGGCATACAGGTATAATATAATACAGTACATGGCGTACAGGTATAATATAATACAGTACATGGCGTACAGGTATAATATAATACAGTACATGGCGTACAGGTATAATATAATACAGTACATGGTGTACAGGTGTAATATAATATAGTACATGGCGTACAGGTGTAATATAATACACTATATGGCATACAGGTATATTATAATACAGTACATGGCATACAGGTATAATATAATACAGTACAGGGAATACAGGTATAATATAATACAGTACAGGGCATACAGGTATAATATAATACAATACATGGCATACAGGTATAATATAATACAGTACAGGGCATACAGGCATAATATAATACAGTACATGGCATACAGGTATAATATAATACAGTACATGGTATACAGGTATAATATAATACAGTACATGGCATACAGGTATAATATAACAAAGTACATGGCATACAGGTATAATATAATACAGTACATGGCATACAGGTATAATATAATACAGTACATGGTATACAGGTATAATATAATACAGCACATGGCATACAGGTATAATATAATACAGTACAT
The DNA here is from genome assembly GCF_031893055.1 of Leptodactylus fuscus. Taxonomy (NCBI): domain Eukaryota; kingdom Metazoa; phylum Chordata; class Amphibia; order Anura; family Leptodactylidae; genus Leptodactylus; species Leptodactylus fuscus. The sequence goes on from NC_134271.1 coordinate 137,736,690, forward strand.
GGTATACAGGTGTAATATAATACACCACATGGCATACAGGTATAATATAATACATTACATGGTATACAGGTATAATATAATACAGTACATGGCATACAGGTATAATATAACAAAGTACATGGTATACAGGTATAATATAATACAGTACATGGTATACAGGTATAATATAATACAGCACATGGCATACAGGTATAATATAATACAGTACATGGTAGACAGGTATAATATAATACAGTACATGGTAGACAGGTATAATATAATACAGTACAGGGCATACAGGTGTAATATAATACAGTACATGGCATACAGGTATAATATAATACAATACATGGCATACAGGTATAATATAATACAATACATGGCATACAGGTATAATATAATACAGTTCAGGGCATACAGGTGTAATATAATACAGTACAGGGCATACAGGTATAATATAATACAGCACATGGCATACAGGTATAATGTAATACATTACATGGTATACAGGTATAATATAATACAGTACATGGCATACAGGTGTAATATAATACAGCACATGGCATACAGGTATAATATAATACGGTACATGGTATACAGGTATAATATAATACAGTACATGGTATACAGGTATAATATAATACAGCTCAGGGCATACAGGTGTAATATAATACAGTACATGGCATACAGGTGTAATATAATACAATACATGGCATACAGGTATAATATAATACAATACATGGCATACAGGTATAATATAACAAAGTACATGGCATACAGGTATAATATAATACAGTACATGGCATACAGGTATAATATAATACAGTACATGGTATACAGGTATAATATAATACAGCACATGACATACAGGTATAATATAATACAGTACATGGTATACAGGTATAATATAATACAGTACATGGTATACAGGTATAATATAATACAGTTCAGGGCATACAGGTGTAACATAATACAGTACAGGGCATACAGGTGTAATATAATACAGCACATGGCATACAGGTGTAATATAATACATTACATGGTATACAGGTATAATATAATACAGTACATGGCATACAGGTGTAATATAATACAATTCATGGCATACAGGTATAATATAATACAATACATGGCATACAGGTATAATATAACAAAGTACATGGCATACAGGTATAATATAATACAGTACATGGCATACAGGTATAATATAATACAGTACATGGTATACAGGTATAATATAATACAGCACATGGCATACAGGTATAATATAATACAGTACATGGTATACAGGTATAATATAATACAGTACATGGTATACAGGTATAATATAATACAGTTCAGGGCATACAGGTGTAACATAATACAGTACAGGGCATACAGGTGTAATATAATACAGCACATGGCATACAGGTGTAATATAATACATTACATGGTATACAGGTATAATATAATACAGTACATGGCATACAGGTATAATATAACAAAGTACATGGCATACAGGTATAATATAATACAGTACATGGTATACAGGTATAATATAATACAGTTCAGGGCATACAGGTATAATATAATACAGTACATGGCATACAGGTATAATATAATACAGTACATGGTATACAGGTGTAATATAATACAGTACATAGCGTACAGGTATAATATAATACAGTACATGGCATACAGGTATAATATAATACAGTACATGGCGTACAGGTATAATATAATACAGTACATGGCATACAGGTATAATATAATACAGTACATGGCATACAGGTATAATATAATACAGTACATGGCATACAGGTATAACATAATACAGTACATGGCGTACAGGTATAATATAATACAGTACATGGCGTACAGGTATAATATAATACAGTACATGGCGTACAGGTATAATATAATACAGTACATGGCGTACAGGTATAATATAATACAGTACATGGCGTACAGGTATAATATAACACAGTACATGGCATACAGGTATAATATAATACAGTACATGGCGTACAGGTATAATATAATACAGTACATGGCGTACAGGTATAATATAATACAGTACATGGCATACAGGTATAATATAATACAGTACATGGCATACAGGTATAATATAATACAGTACATGGCATACAGGTATAATATAATACAGTACATGGCATACAGGTGTAATATAATGCAGTACATGGTATACAGGTGTAATATAATACAGTACATGGCATACAGGTATAATATAATACAGTACATGGCGTACAGGTATAATATAATACAGTACATGGCGTACAGGTATAATATAATACAGTACATGGCGTACAGGTATAATATAATACAGTACATGGTGTACAGGTGTAATATAATATAGTACATGGCGTACAGGTGTAATATAATACACTATATGGCATACAGGTATATTATAATACAGTACATGGCATACAGGTATAATATAATACAGTACAGGGAATACAGGTATAATATAATACAGTACAGGGCATACAGGTATAATATAATACAATACATGGCATACAGGTATAATATAATACAGTACAGGGCATACAGGCATAATATAATACAGTACATGGCATACAGGTATAATATAATACAGTACATGGTATACAGGTATAATATAATACAGTACATGGCATACAGGTATAATATAACAAAGTACATGGCATACAGGTATAATATAATACAGTACATGGCATACAGGTATAATATAATACAGTACATGGTATACAGGTATAATATAATACAGCACATGGCATACAGGTATAATATAATACAGTACATGGTATACAGGTGTAATATAATACACCACATGGCATACAGGTATAATATAATACATTACATGGTATACAGGTATAATATAATACAGTACATGGCATACAGGTATAATATAACAAAGTACATGGTATACAGGTATAATATAATACAGTACATGGTATACAGGTATAATATAATACAGCACATGGCATACAGGTATAATATAATACAGTACATGGTAGACAGGTATAATATAATACAGTACATGGTAGACAGGTATAATATAATACAGTACAGGGCATACAGGTGTAATATAATACAGTACATGGCATACAGGTATAATATAATACAATACATGGCATACAGGTATAATATAATACAATACATGGCATACAGGTATAATATAATACAGTTCAGGGCATACAGGTGTAATATAATACAGTACAGGGCATACAGGTATAATATAATACAGCACATGGCATACAGGTATAATGTAATACATTACATGGTATACAGGTATAATATAATACAGTACATGGCATACAGGTGTAATATAATACAGCACATGGCATACAGGTATAATATAATACGGTACATGGTATACAGGTATAATATAATACAGTACATGGTATACAGGTATAATATAATACAGCTCAGGGCATACAGGTGTAATATAATACAGTACATGGCATACAGGTGTAATATAATACAATACATGGCATACAGGTATAATATAATACAATACATGGCATACAGGTATAATATAATACAGTACATGGCATACAGGTATAATATAATACAGTACATGGTATACAGGTATAATATAATACAGCACATGGCATACAGGTATAATATAATACAGTACATGGTATACAGGTATAATATAATACAGTACATGGTATACAGGTATAATATAATACAGTTCAGGGCATACCGGTGTAACATAATACAGTACAGGGCATACAGGTGTAATATAATACAGCACATGGCATACAGGTGTAATATAATACATTACATGGTATACAGGTATAATATAATACAGTACATGGCATACAGGTGTAATATAATACAATTCATGGCATACAGGTATAATATAATACAATACATGGCATACAGGTATAATATAACAAAGTACATGGCATACAGGTATAATATAATACAGTACATGGCATACAGGTATAATATAATACAGTACATGGTATACAGGTATAATATAATACAGCACATGGCATACAGGTATAATATAATACAGTACATGGTATACAGGTATAATATAATACAGTACATGGTATACAGGTATAATATAATACAGTTCAGGGCATACAGGTGTAACATAATACAGTACAGGGCATACAGGTGTAATATAATACAGCACATGGCATACAGGTGTAATATAATACATTACATGGTATACAGGTATAATATAATACAGTACATGGCATACAGGTATAATATAACAAAGTACATGGCATACAGGTATAATATAATACAGTACATGGTATACAGGTATAATATAATACAGTTCAGGGCATACAGGTATAATATAATACAGTACATGGCATACAGGTATAATATAATACAGCACATGGCATACAGGTATAATATAATACATTACATGGTATACAGATATAATATAATACAGTACATGGTATACAGGTGTAATATAATACAGTACATGGCATACAGGTATAATATAATACAGTACATGGCATACAGGTATAATATAATACAGTACATGGCATACAGGTATAATATAATACAGTACATGGCATACAGGTATAATATAATACAGTACATGGCATACAGGTATAATATAACACAGTACAGGGCATACAGGTATAATATAATACAATACATAGCATACAGGTATAAGATAATACAGTACATGGCATACAGGTATAATATAATACAGTACAAGGCATACAGTTATAATATAATACAGTACATGGTATACAGGTATAAAATAATACAGTACATGGTATATAGGTGTAATATAATACAGTACATGGCATACAGGTGTAATATAATACAGCACATGGAATACAGGTGTAATATAATACAATACATGGCATACAGGTGTAATATAATACAGTACATGGTATACAGGTGTAATATAATACAGTACATGGCATACAGGTATAATATAATACAGTACATGGCGTACAGGTATAATATAATACAGTACATGGCGTACAGGTATAATATAATACAGTACATGGTGTACAGGTATAATATAATACAGTTCATGGTGTACAGGTGTAATATAATACAGTACATGGCGTACAGGTGTAATATAATACAGTATATGGCATACAGGTATATTATAATACAGTACAGGGCATACAGGTATAATATAATACAGTACATGGCATACAGGTATAATATAATACAGTACATGGTATACAGGTATAATATAATACAGTACATGGCATACAGGTATAATATAATACAGTACATGGTATAAAGGTATAATATAATACAGCACAGGGCATACAGGTATAATATAATACAGTACATGGCATACAGGTATAATATAATACAGTACAGGGCATACAGGTGTAATATAATACAGTACAGGGCATACAGGTATAATATAATACAATACATGGCATACAGGTATAATATAATACAGTACATGGTAGACAGGTATAATATAATACAGTACAGGGCATACAGGTATAATATAATACAGTACATGGCATACAGGTATAATATAATACAGTACATGGTATACAGGTATAATATAATACAGTACATGGCATACAGGTATAATATAACAAAGTACATGGCATACAGGTATAATATAATACAGTACATGGCATACAGGTATAATATAATACAGTACATGGCGTACAGGTATAATATAATACAGTACATGGTATACAGGTATAATATAATACAGTACATGGCATACAGGTATAATATAATACAGTACATGGTATACAGGTATAATATAATACAGTACATGGCGTACAGGTGTAATATAATACAGTACATGGCATACAGGTGTAATATAATACAGTACATGGTATACAGGTATATTATAATACAGTACAGGGCATACAGGTATAATATAATACAGTACATGGCATACAGGTATAATATAATACAGTACATGGCGTACAGGTATAATATAATACAATACATGGTGTACAGGTATAATATAATACAGTACATGGTGTACAGGTGTAATATAATACAGTACATGGCGTACAGGTGTAATATAATACAGTATATGGCATACAGGTATATTATAATACAGTACAGGGCATACAGGTATAATATAATACAGTACATGGCATACAGGTATAATATAATACAGTACATGGTATACAGGTATAATATAATACAGTACATGGTATAAAGGTATAATATAATACAGCACAGGGCATACAGGTATAATATAATACAGTACATGGCATACAGGTATAATATAATACAGTACAGGGCATACAGGTGTAATATAATACAGTACAGGGCATACAGGTATAATATAATACAATACATGGCATACAGGTATAATATAATACAGTACATGGTAGACAGGTATAATATAATACAGTACAGGGCATACAGGTATAATATAATACAGTACATGGCATACAGGTATAATATAATACAGTACATGGTATACAGGTATAATATAATACAGTACATGGCATACAGGTATAATATAACAAAGTACATGGCATACAGGTATAATATAATACAGTACATGGCATACAGGTATAATATAATACAGTACATGGCATACAGGTATAATATAATACAGTACATGGTATACAGGTATAATATAATACAGTACATGGCATACAGGTATAATATAATACAGTACATGGTATACAGGTATAATATAATACAGTACATGGCGTACAGGTGTAATATAATACAGTACATGGCATACAGGTGTAATATAATACAGTACATGGTATACAGGTATATTATAATACAGTACAGGGCATACAGGTATAATATAATACAGTACATGGCATACAGGTATAATATAATACAGTACATGGCGTACAGGTATAATATAATACAGTACATGGTGTACAGGTATAATATAATACAGTACATGGTGTACAGGTGTAATATAATACAGTACATGGCGTACAGGTATAATATAATACAGTACATGGCATACAGGTATAATATAATACAGTACATGGTATAAAGGTATAATATAATACAGCACAGGGCATACAGGTATAATATAATACAGTACATGGCATACAGGTATAATATAATACAGTACAGGGCATACAGGTGTAATATAATATAGTACAGGGCATACAGGTATAATATAATACAATACATGGCATACAGGTATAATATAATACAGTACATGGTAGACAGGTATAATATAATACAGTACAGGGCATACAGGTATAATATAATACAGTACATGGCATACAGGTATAATATAATACAGTACATGGTATACAGGTATAATATAATACAGTACATGGCATACAGGTATAATATAACAAAGTACATGGCATACAGGTATAATATAATACAGTACATGGCATACAGGTATAATATAATATAGTACATGGCATACAGGTATAATATAATACAGTACATGGTATACAGGTATAATATAATACAGTACATGGCATACAGGTATAATATAATACAGTACATGGTATACAGGTATAATATAATACAGTACATGGCGTACAGGTGTAATATAATACAGTACATGGCATACAGGTGTAATATAATACAGTACATGGTATACAGGTATATTATAATACAGTACAGGGCATACAGGTATAATATAATACAGTACATGGCATACAGGTATAATATAATACAGTACATGGCGTACAGGTATAATATAATACAGTACATGGTGTACAGGTATAATATAATACAGTACATGGTGTACAGGTGTAATATAATACAGTACATGGCGTACAGGTGTAATATAATACAGTATATGGCATACAGGTATATTATAATACAGTACAGGGCATACAGGTATAATATAATACAGTACATGGTGTACAGGTATAACATAATACAGTACATGGTATACAGGTATAATATAATACAGTACATGGCATACAGGTATAATATAATACAGTACATGGTATAAAGGTATAATATAATACAGCACAGGGCATACAGGTATAATATAATACAGTACATGGTATAAAGGTATAATAAAATACAGCACAGGGCATACAGGTATAATATAATACAGTACATGGCATACAGGTATAATATAATACAGTACATGGTATACAGGTATAATATAATACAGTACATGGCATACAGGTATAATATAATACAGTACATGGTATAAAGGTATAATATAATACAGCACAGGGCATACAGGTATAATATAATACAGTACATGGCATACAGGTATAATATAATACAGTACAGGGCATACAGGTGTAATATAATACAGTACAGGGCATACAGGTATAATATAATACAATACATGGCATACAGGTATAATATAATACAGTACATGGTAGACAGGTATAATATAATACAGTACAGGGCATACAGGTATAATATAATACAGTACATGGTATACAGGTATAATATAATACAGTTCAGGGCATACAGGTATAATATAATACAGTACATGGCATACAGGTATAATATAATACAGCACATGGCATACAGGTATAATATAATACATTACATGGTATACAGATATAATATAATACAGTACATGGCATACAGGTGTAATATAATACAGTACATGGCATACAGGTATAATATAATACAGTACATGGCATACAGGTATAATATAATACAGTACATGGCATACAGGTATAATATAATACAGTACATGGCATACAGGTATAATATAATACAGTACATGGCATACAGGTATAATATAACACAGTACAGGGCATACATGTATAATATAATACAATACATAGCATACAGGTATAAGATAATACAGTACATGGCATACAGGTATAATATAATACAGTACAAGGCATACAGGTATAATATAATACAGTACATGGTATACAGGTATAAAATAATACAGTACATGGTATACAGGTGTAATATAATACAGTACATGGCATACAGGTGTAATATAATACAGCACATGGAATACAGGTGTAATATAATACAATACATGGCATACAGGTGTAATATAATACAGTACATGGTATACAGGTGTAATATAATACAGTACATGGCATACAGGTATAATATAATACAGTACATGGCGTACAGGTATAATATAATACAGTACATGGCGTACAGGTATAATATAATACAGTACATGGTGTACAGGTATAATATAATACAGTTCATGGCGTACAGGTGTAATGTAATACAGTACATGGCGTACAGGTGTAATATAATACAGTATATGGCATACAGGTATATTATAATACAGTACAGGGCATACAGGAATAATATAATACAGTACATGGCATACAGGTATAATATAATACAGTACATGGTATACAGGTATAATATAATATAGTACATGGCATACAGGTATAATATAATACAGTACATGGTATAAAGGTATAATATAATACAGCACAGGGCATACAGGTATAATATAATACAGTACATGGCATACAGGTATAATATAATACAGTACAGGGCATACAGGTGTAATATAATACAGTACAGGGCATACAGGTATAATATAATACAATACATGGCATACAGGTATAATATAATACAGTACATGGTAGACAGGTATAATATAATACAGTACAGGGCATACAGGTATAATATAATACAGTACATGGCATACAGGTATAATATAATACAGTACATGGCATACAGGTATAATATAATACAGTACATGGCATACAGGTATAATATAACAAAGTACATGGCATACAGGTATAATATAATACAGTACATGGCATACAGGTATAATATAATACAGTACATGGCATACAGGTATAATATAATACAGTACATGGTATACAGGTATAATATAATACAGTACATGGCATACAGGTATAATATAATACAGTACATGGTATACAGGTATAATATAATACAGTACATGGCGTACAGGTGTAATATAATACAGTACATGGCATACAGGTGTAATATAATACAGTACATGGTATACAGGTATATTATAATACAGTACAGGGCATACAGGTATAATATAATACAGTACATGGTAGACAGGTATAATATAATACAGTACAGGGCATACAGGTATAATATAATACAGTACATGGCATACAGGTATAATATAATACAGTACATGGTATACAGGTATAATATAATACAGTACATGGCATACAGGTATAATATAACAAAGTACATGGCATACAGGTATAATATAATACAGTACATGGCATACAGGTATAATATAATACAGTACATGGCATACAGGTATAATATAATACAGTACATGGTATACAGGTATAATATAATACAGTACATGGCATACAGGTATAATATAATACAGTACATGGTATACAGGTATAATATAATACAGTACATGGCGTACAGGTGTAATATAATACAGTACATGGCATACAGGTGTAATATAATACAGTACATGGTATACAGGTATATTATAATACAGTACAGGGCATACAGGTATAATATAATACAGTACATGGCATACAGGTATAATATAATACAGTACATGGCGTACAGGTATAATATAATACAGTACATGGTGTACAGGTATAATATAATACAGTACATGGTGTACAGGTGTAATATAATACAGTACATGGCGTACAGGTGTAATATAATACAGTATATGGCATACAGGTATATTATAATACAGTACAGGGCATACAGGTATAATATAATACAGTACATGGCATACAGGTATAATATAATACAGTACATGGTATACAGGTATAATATAATACAGTACATGGCATACAGGTATAATATAATACAGTACATGGTATAAAGGTATAATATAATACAGCACAGGGCATACAGGTATAATATAATATAGTACATGGCATACAGGTATAATATAATACAGTACAGGGCATACAGGTGTAATATAATACAGTACAGGGCATACAGGTATAATATAATACAATACATGGCATACAGGTATAATATAATACAGTACATGGTAGACAGGTATAATATAATACAGTACAGGGCATACAGGTATAATATAATACAGTACATGGCATACAGGTATTATATATTACAGTACATGGCATACAAGTATAATATAACAAAGTACATGGCATACAGGTATAATATAATACAGTACATGGCATGCAGGTATAATATAATACAGTACATGGCATACAGGTATAATATAATACAGTACATGGCATACAGGTATAATATAATACATTACATGGCATACAGGTATAATATAATACAGTACATGGCATACAGGTATAATATAATACAGTACATGGTATACAGGTATAATATAATACAGTACATGGCATACAGGTATAATATAACAAAGTACATGGCATACAGGTATAATATAATACAGTACATGGCATGCAGGTATAATATAATACACTACATGGCATACAGGTATCCTATTAATATTATAAATGTGAAAGTTTGTGGGTTTGTGAGTTTGGATGTTCGGATGTTTGTTCCTCAATCACGCAAAACCCGCTCGACCGATTTGGCTGAAAGTTTCCACAAACATAGTTAATACACCCGATTGCGCAATAGGCTACTTTTCGTCACAATAGCGCACATACGTTTGTGCCAGGACCCCCACAAAACCCAAACTCACACCACCATCTCTGCAATCTCACACACTTTGGACCATAGCAAGCCACAAAATTCACATTCCCCTCTACAGCCTCGCCCCTAACCCCACACAATCTCATATACATATACTTTACCACTTTGGCCCTCACCTTAACAATACTCCAGGAGGCGCTCTATAACGCTCCGGAGCAGCCATGTTTGCCGACCCCCACCGCTCTGACAATCCTCGACACCGCCCACCCATGTCAATACCCCTAGGCGGACTAATAAATGCAAAAAAAAAGTTTCAAAAAAAGTGAAAAAAAAATAAAAACAAATAAAAAGGATTAAAAATTCAAATCACCCCCCTTTCCCTAGAACACATATAAAAGTAGTTAAAAACTGTGAAACACATACATGTTAGGTATCCCCGCGTCCGAAATCGCACGCTCTACAAAGATATACAAATATTTTTCCTGTTCGGCAAACGCTGTAGCGGGAAAAATGGTCAAAAGTGCCAAACCGCCATTTTTTTCCCTGTTTTGATTCTGATACAAATTTGAATACAAAGTGATCAAAGCAATAACATTTCCCGAAAATGGTAGAACTAAAAAGTACACCCAGTCCCGCAAAAAAAGACGCCCTATACATCCCCGTACACAGACGTATAAAAAAGTTACGGCTGTCGGAATATGACGACTTTTCAAAAAAAAATTTTTTAACAGTTTTGGATTTTTTTAAGGGGTCAAAATGTAAATAAAACCATATAAATTTGGTATCCCCAGCATCGTAACAAAACACACAATACAGGGGACATGTCATTTTGGTTGCACAGTGAACGCCGTAAAACCAAAGCCCGTAAGAAAGTCGCAGAAATGCATTTTTTCTTCAAATCCACCCCATTCTGAATTTTTCCCCTGCTTCCCAGTACATTATATAGAATAAATAATGGTGGCATCATGAAGAACAATTTGTCCCAGAAAAATTAAGACCTCATATGACTCTGGGAGCGGAGAAATAAAAAAGTTATGGGGTTTAGAAGGAGGGGAGTCAAAAACGAAAAACCAAAATCAAAAAATGCCATCGGCAGGAAAGGGTTAACTTCAAATACTTCTGTCCCAAAGTCATTATGTACAGTTTCTCACAACACGGTATAGCAGCTCTAATACAAATTAACTTCAACACAAAAGTCTCACGTATTCTCTGAATTACAGCAAAAACAAGATACAAAGTTACATTTCATATCCCATACCTTATACACAGTACGAAAACCTTACCCGCGCCTGTATATACCCACTGCTACAATCAACGCAGACGAAGTCACGGGTAACAGCTAGTAATATAATACAGTACATGGCATACAGGTGTAATATAATACATTACATGGTATACAGGTATAATATAATACAGTACATGGCATACAGGTATAATATACAGTCCTATGAAAAAGTTTGGGCACCCCTATTAATTTTAATCATTTTTAGTTCTAAATATTTTGGTGTTTGCAACAGCCATTTCAGTTTGATATATCTAATAACTGATGGACACAGTAATATTTCAGGATTGAAATGAGGTTTATTGTACTAACAGAAAATGTGCAATATGCATTAAACCAAAATTTGACCGGTGCAAAAGTATGGGCACCTCAACAGAAAAGTGACATTAATATTTAGTAGATCCTCCTTTTGCAGAGATAACAGCCTCTAGTCGCTTCCTGTAGGTTTTAATCAGTTCCTGGATCCTGGATGAAGGGATTTTGGACCATTCCTCTTTACAAAACAATTCAAGTTCAGTTAAGTTTGATGGTCACCGAGCATGGACAGCCCGCTCTCAAATGATCTGAAAACAAAGATTGTTCAACATAGTTGTTCATGGGCAGAATACAAAAAGTTGTCTCAGAGATTTAACCTGTCAGTTTCAACTGTGAGGAACATAGTAAGGAAATGGAAGACCACAGGGACAGTTCTTGTTAAGCCCAGAAGTGGCAGGCCAAGAAAAATATCAGAAAGGCAGAGAAGAAGAATGGTGAGAACAGTCAAGGACAATCCACCGACCACCTACAAAGAGCTGCAGCATCATCTTGCTGCAGATGGTGTCACTGTGCATCGGTCAACAATACAGCACACTTTGCACAAGGAGAAGCTGTATGGGAGATTGATGAGAAAGAAGCTGTTTCTGCAACCACGCCACAAACAGAGCCCCCTTAGGTATGTAAAAGCACATTTGGACAAGCCTGTGGACTGTTGAAACAAAGATTTAGTTGTTTGGTCATACAAAAAGGCGTTATGCATGGCGTCCAACAAAAAACAGCATTCCAAGAAAAACACTTGCTACCCACTGTAAATTTTGGTGGAGGTTCCATCATGCTTTGGGGCTGTGTGGCCAATGCCGGCACCGGGAATCTTGTTAAAGTTGAGGGCCGCATGGATTCCACTCAGTATCAGCAGATTCTTGAGAATAATGTTCAAGAATCAGTGACGAAGTTGAAGTTACGCCGGGGATAGATATTTCAGCAAGACAATGATCCAAAACACCGCTCCAAATCGACTCAGGCATTCATGCAGAGGAACAAGTACAATGTTCTGGAATGGCCATCCCAGTCCCCAGACCTGAATATCATTGAACATCTGTGGGATGATTTGAAGCGGGCTGTCCATGCTCGGCCACCATCAAACTTAACTGAACTTGAATTGTTTTGTAAAGAGGAATGGTCCAAAATCCCTTCATCCAGGATGCAGGAACTGATTAAACGCTACAGGAAGCGACTAGAGGCTGTTATCTTTGCAAAAGGAGGATCTACTAAATATTAATGTCACTTTTCTGTTGAGGTGCCCATACTTTTGCACTGGTCAAATTTTGGTTTAATGCATATTGCACATTTTCTGTTAGTACAATAAACCTCATTTCAATCCTGAAATATTACTGTGTCCATCAGTTATTAGATATATCAAACTGAAATGGCTGCTGCAAACACCAAAATATTTATATAATATATATTATTATATATAATATATATAATATATATAATATAATACAGTACATGGCATACAGGTATAATATAATACATTACATGGTATACAGGTATAATATAATACAGTACATGGCATACAGGTATAATATAATACATTACATGGTATACAGGTATAATATAATACAGTACATGGCATACAGGTATAATATAATACAGTACATGGCATACAGGTATAATATAACAAAGTACATATCATACAGGTATAATATAATACAGTACATGGCATACAGGTATAATATAATACAGTACATGGCATACAGGTATAATATAATACAGTACAGGGAATACAGGTATAATATAATACAGTACATGGTATACAGGTATAATATAATACAGTACATGGTATACAGGTATAATATAATACAGTTCAGGGCATACAGGTGTAATATAATACAGTACAGGGCATACAGGTGTAATATAATACAGCACATGGCATACAGGTATAATATAATACATTACATAGTATACAGATATAATATAATACAGTACATGGTATACAGGCATAATATAATACAGTACATTGCATACAGGTATAATATAATACAGTACAGGGCATACAGGTATTATATAAGACAGTACATGGCATACAGGTATAATATAACACGGTACAGGGCATACAGGTATAATATAATACAGTACATGGCATACAGGTATAATATAATACATTACATGGCATACAGGTATAATATAATACAGTACATGGCATACAGGTATAATATAATACAGTACATGGCATACAGGTATAATATAATACAGTACATGGCATACAGGTATAATATAATACAGTACATGGCATACAGGTATAATATAATACAGTACAAGGCATACAGGTATAATATAATACAGTACATGGTATACAGGTATAATATAATACAGCACATGGTATACAGGTGTAATATAATACAGTACATGGCATACAGGTATAAAATAATACAGTACATGGTATACAGGTATAATATAATACAGTACATGGCATACAGGTGTAATATAATACAGTACAAGGCATACAGGTATAATATAATACAGTACATGGTATACAGGTATAATATAATACAGCACATGGTATACAGGTGTAATATAATACAGTACATGGCATACAGGTATAAAATAATACAGTACATGGTATACAGGTATAATATAATACAGTACAAGGCATACAGGTATAATATAATACAGTACATGGTATACAGGTATAATATAATACAGCACATGGAATACAGGTATAATATAATACATTACATGGCATACAGGTGTAATATAATACAGCACATGGCATACAGGTATAATATAATACAGTACATGGTATACAGGTATAATATAATAAAGTACATGGTATACGGGTATAATATAATACATTACATGGCATACAGGTATAATATAATACATTACATGGCATACAGGTGTAATATAATACAGCACATGGCATACAGGTATAATATAATACAGTACATGGTATACAGGTATAATATAATAAAGTACATGGTATACGGGTATAATATAATACATTACATGGCATACAGGTATAATATAATACAGTACATGGCATACAGGTGTAATATAATACAGTACATGGCATACAGGTATAATATAACACAGTACATGGCATACAGGTATAATATAATACATTACATTGTATACAGGTATAATATAATACAGTACATGGCATACAGGTATATTATAATACAGTACATGGCATACAGGTGTAATATAATACAGCACATGGCATACAGGTATAATATAATACAGTACATGGCATACAGGTATAATATAATACAGCACATGGTATACAGGTATAATATAATAAAGTACATGGTATACGGGTATAATATAATACATTACATGGCATACAGGTATAATATAATACAGTACATTGCATACAGGTGTAATATAATACAGTACATGGCATACAGGTATAATATAACACAGTACATGGCATACAGGTATAATATAATACATTACATTGTATACAGGTATAATATAATACAGTACATGGCATACAGGTATAATATAATACAGTACATGGCGTACAGGTATAATATAATACAGTACATGGTATACAGGTATAATATAATACAGTACATGGTATACAGGTATAATATAACACAATACATGGCGTACAGGTATAATATAATACAGTACATGGTATACAGGTATAATATAATACAGTACATGGTATACAGGTGTAATAAAATACAGTACAGGGCAAACAGGTATCCTATTAATATTATAAATGTGAAAGTTTGTGAGTTTGTGGGTTTGTGTGTTTGGATGTTTGCATGTTCAGATGTTTGTTCCTCAATCACGGAAAAACCGCTCCACCGATTCGGCTGAAATTTTCCACAAACATAGTTAATACACCCGATTAAACAATAGGCTACTTTTCATCACAATAGCGCACATACGTTTGTGCCAGGACCCCCACAAAACCCAAACTCACACCACCATCTCTGCAATCTCACACACTTTGGACCATAGCAAGCCACAAAATTCACATTCCCCTCTACAGCCTCGCCCCTAACCCCACACAATCACATATACATATACTTTACCACTTTGCCCCTCACCTTAACGATACTACAGGAGGCTCTCTTTAACGCTCTGGAGCAGCCATGTTTGCCGACCCCCACCACTCTGACAATCCGCGACACCCCCCACCCATGTCAATATCCCTAGGCGGTCTAAAAAATGCAAAAAAAATTTTTTTTATAAAGTAAAAAAAATATAAAAAAAAAATAAAAAGGATTAAAATTTCAAATCACCCCCTTTTCCCTAGAACACATATAAAAGTACTTAAAAACTGTGAAACACATACATGTTAGGTATCCCTGCGTCCGAAATCGCCCGCTCTACAAAGCTATACAAATATTTTTCCTGTTCAGTAAACGCTGTAGCGGGAAAAATGGTCAAAAGTGCCAAACCGCTGTTTTTTCACTGTTTTGATTCTGATAAAAATTTGAATAAAAAGTGATCAAAGCAATAACATTTCCCAAAAATGGTAGAACTACAAAGTACACCCGGCCCCGCAAAAAAAGACGCCCTAAACATCCCCGTACACGCACGTATAAAAAAGTTACGGCTGTCGGAATATGGCGACTTTTCAAAAAAAAAATTTTAAACACAGTTTTGGATTTTTTTTAAGGGGTCAAAATGTAAATAAAACCATATAAATTTGGTATCCCCAGAATCATAACGAAACACAGAATACAGGGGACATGTCATTTTGGTTGCACAGTGAACGCCGTAAAACCAAAGCCCGTAAGAAAGTCGCAGAAATGCATTTTTTCTTCAAATCCACCCCATTCTGAATTTTTTCCCTGCTTCCCAGTACATTATATAGAATAAATAATGGTGGCATCATGAAGAAAAATTTGTCCCAGGAAAAATTAAGACCTCATATGGCTCTGGGAGCGGAGAAATAAAACAGTTATGGGGTTTAGAAGGAGGGGAGTCAAAAACGAAAATCAAAAAATGCCATCGGCGGGAACTTCAAATACTTCTGTCCCAAAGTCACTATGTAAAGTTTCTCACAACACCGTATATATAGCAGCTCTAATACAAAGTAATTTCAACACAAAAGTCTCACGTATTCTCTGAATTACAGAAAAAACA
Source organism: Leptodactylus fuscus (assembly GCF_031893055.1). Taxonomy (NCBI): domain Eukaryota; kingdom Metazoa; phylum Chordata; class Amphibia; order Anura; family Leptodactylidae; genus Leptodactylus; species Leptodactylus fuscus. Next base: position 137,754,727 of record NC_134271.1, read on the forward strand.
AGACACAAAGTTACATTTCATATCCCATACCTTATACACAGTACGAAAACCTTACCCGCGCCTGTATATACCCTCTGCTACAATCACCGCAGACGAAGTCGCGGGTAACAGCTAGTAATATAATACAGTACAGGGCATACATGTATAATCAGTGGCGTAACTACCACCATCGCAGCGGTAGCAGCTGCCACAGGGCCCGGGACATTAGGGGCCCGGTGACAGCTACTACTGCCGATATCATTATTCTCGGAGGTCTTTTCGGACCCCCGAGTATAATGATCGGGGCCCCCTGTTGGTGGAATACTTTCCACCAACAGGGGGCCCCGAAGCTGCTGCAGCGGCTGAGACACAGGAGCTGCAGCTCTGGCTCCTCTCAGCGCTGCAGGACGTTCCCCCTCTCTCCCCCCTCCCTTTCTCTGCTGTCCTCTGCCCACCAATGAGAGGAGGAGGCGGGGCTTATCCCTGCCGTCCAGCACAGAAGAGAAGAGGAAGAAGCTGCTCCAGGAAAATGAAACTGAAGCTACACAGGTACGTACTGGGGTTACTTATTACTATCAGGCATTTGGGGGGATTACTTGTGTTTTAGTAACTCCATGTGCCTCATAGTAATAGCAGTTAACCCCATCATCTCCCTCACATTAACCCCTGTTTGCCTCACCATAAGAGTTACTGATATGTGAGACATTTGGGGGTAATAGTAATGAAGATACTTTATTATTACCTCCATGTCTCTCACATATCAGTAACTCTTATGGTGAGGCACACAGGGGTTACTGTGAGGGAGATGATGGGGTTAACTGCTATTAATATGAGGCACATGGAGTTACTAAATTGTAATGCACAGGACCAGATTTTTTTTTATCCACAATTTGTCCTGGTATAGCGGTCACGTGACAGTATTTAGTCCTGTAGGGGCCACTAAGGGACATAATACTGTGTGCAGGAGCCACTATGGGACATAATACTGTGTGCAGGGGCCACTAAGGGACATAATACTGTGTGCAGGGGCCACTAAGGGACATAATACTGTGTGCAGGGGCCACTAAGGGACATAATACTGTGTGCAGGGGCCACTAAGGGACATAATACTGTGTGCAGGGGCCACTATGGGGTATAATACTGTGTGGAGGGGCCACTAAGGGACATAATACTGTGTGCAGGGGCCACTAAGGGACATAATACTGTGTGCAGGGGCCACTATTGGGTATAATACTGTGTGCAGGGGCCACTATTGGGTATAATACTGTGTGCAGGGGCCACTATTGGGTATAATACTGTGTGCAGGGGCCACTATTGGGTATAATACTGTGTGCAGGGGCCACTATGGGACATAATAGAGCGCGCAGGAATGCGTAGGAGGGACTCGGTCGAGATCTTCGGTGTCGGGGGGGCCCCATGTCAAAAGTTCGCCACGGGGCCCCGCCATTCCTAGTTACGCCACTGTGTATAATATAATACAGTACAGGGCATACAGGTATAATATAATACAGTACAGGGCATACAGGTATAATATAATACAGTACAGGGCATACAGGTATAATATAATACAGTACATGGCATACAGGTATAATATAATATAGTACAAGGCATACAGGTATAATATAATACAGTACATGGTATAAAGGTATAATATAATACAGCACATGGTATACAGGTGTAATATAATACAGTACATGGCATACAGGTATAAAATAATACAGTACATGGTATACAATTATAATATAATACAGTACATGGCATACAGGTGTAATATAATACAGCACATGGAATACAGGTATAATATAATACAGTACATGGCATACAGGTATAATATAATACAGTACATGGCATACAGGTGTAATATAATACAGTACATGGTATACAGATATAATATAATACAGTACATGGTATACGGGTATAATATAATACATTACATGGCATACAGGTATAATATAATACAGTACATGGCATACAGGTATAATATTATGCATTACATTGTATACAGGTATAATATAATACAGTACATGGCATACAGGTATAATATAATACAGTACATGGCGTACAGGTATAATATAATACAGTACATGGTATACAGGTATAGTATATTACAATACATGGTACACAGGTATAATATAACACAATACATGGCATACAGGGATAATATAATACAGTACATGGTATACAGGTGTAATATAATACAGTACATGGCATACAGGTATAATATAATACAGTACAGGGCATACAGGTATAATATAATACAGTACAGGGCATACAGGTATAATATAATACAGTACAGGGCATACAGGTATAATATAATACAGTACAGGGCATACAGGTATAATATAATACAGTACATGGCATACAGGTATAATATAATACAGTACAGGGCATACAGGTATAATATAATACAGTACAGGGCATACAGGTATAATATAATACAGTACAGGGCATACAGGTATAATATAATACAGTACATGGCATACAGGTATAATATAATACAGTACAGGGCATACAGGTATAATATAATACAGTACAGGGCATACAGGTATAATATAATACAGTACAGGGCATACAGGTATAATATAATACAGTACATGGCATACAGGTATAATATAATACAGTACATGGCATACAGGTATAATATAATACATTACATGGCATACAGGTATAATATAATACAGTACAGGGTATACAGGTATAATATAATACAGTACATGGCATACAGGTATAATATAATACAGTACAGGGCATACAGGTATAATATAATACAGTACAGGGCATACAGGTATAATATAATACAGTACATGGCATACAGGTATAATATAATACAGTACATGGCATACAGGTATAATATAATACATTACATGGCATACAGGTATAATATAATACAGTACAGGGTATACAGGTATAATATAATACAGTACATGGCATACAGGTATAATATAATACAGTACAGGGCATACAGGTATAATATAATACAGTACAGGGCATACAGGTATAATATAATACAGTACAGGGCATACAGGTATAATATAATACAGTACATGGCATACAGGTATAATATAATACAGTACAGGGCATACAGGTATAATATAATACAGTACAGGGCATACAGGTATAATATAATACAGTACAGGGCATACAGGTATAATATAATACAGTACATGGCGTACAGGTATAATATAATACAGTACATGGTATACAGGTATAATATAATACAGTACATGGTATACAGGTATAATATAATACAGTTCAGGGCATACAGGTGTAATATAATACAGTACAGGGCATACAGGTGTAATATAATACAGCACATGGCATACAGGTATAATATAATACAGTACATGGTATACAGGTATAATATAATACAGTACATGGTATACAGGTATAATATAATACAGTTCAGGGCATACAGGTGTAATATAATACAGTACAGGGCATACAGGTGTAATATAATACAGCACATGGCATACAGGTGTAATATAATACATTACATGGTATACAGATATAATATAATACAGTACATGGTATACAGGTGTAATATAATACAGTACATGGCATACAGGTATAATATAATACAGTACATGGCATACAGGTATAATATAATACAGTACAGGACATACAGGTATAATATAATACAGTACATGGCATACAGGTATAATATAATACAGTACATGGCATACAGGTATAAAATAATACAGTACATGGTATACAGGTATAATATAATACAGTACATGGCATACAGGTGTAATATAATACAGCACATGGAATACAGGTATAATATAATACATTACATGGCATACAGGTATAATATAATACATTACATTGTATACAGGTATAATATAATACAGTACATGGCATACATGTATAATATAATACAGTACAGGGCATACAGGTATAATATAATACAGTACAGGGCATACAGGTATAATATAATACAGTACAGGGCATACAGGTATAATATAATACAGTACATGGCATACAAGTATAATATAATACATTACATGGCATACAGGTATAATATAATACAGTACATGGCATACAGGTATAATATAATACAGTACAGGGCATACAGGTATAATATAATACAGTACATGGCATACAGGTATAATATAATACAGTACATGGCATACAGGTATAATATAATACAGTACATGGCATACATGTATAATATAATACAGTACAGGGCATACAGGTATAATATAATACAGTACAGGGCATACAGGTATAATATAATACAGTACAGGGCATACAGGTATAATATAATACAGTACATGGCATACAGGTATAATATAATACATTACATGGCATACAGGTATAATATAATACAGTACATGGCATACAGGTATAATATAATACAGTACAAGGCATACAGGTATAATATAATACATTACATGGCATACAGGTATAATATAATACAGTACATGGCATACAGGTATAATATAATACAGTACATGGCATACAGGTATAATATAATACATTACATGGCATACAGGTATAATATAATACAGTACAGGGCATACAGGTATAATATAATACAGTACAGGGCATACAGGTATAATATAATACAGTACAGGGCATACAGGTATAATATAATACAGTACAGGGCATACAGGTATAATATAATACAGTACATGGCATACAGGTATAATATAATACATTACATGGCATACAGGTATAATATAATACAGTACATGGCATACAGGTATAATATAATACAGTACATGGCATACAGGTATAATATAATACAGTACATGGCATACAGGTATAATATAATACAGTACATGGCATACAGGTATAATATAATACAGTACATGGCATACAGGTATAATATAATACAGTACATGGTATACAGGTATAATATAATACAGTACATGGTATACAGGTATAATATAATACAGTTCAGGGCATACAGGTGTAATATAATACAGTACAGGGCATACAGGTGTAATATAATACAGCACATGGCATACAGGTATAATATAATACATTACATGGTATACAGATATAATATAATACAGTACATGGTATACAGGTGTAATATAATACAGTACATGGCATACAGGTATAATATAATACAGTACATGGCATACAGGTATAATATAATACAGTACAGGACATACAGGTATAATATAATACAGTACATGGCATACAGGTATAATATAATACAGTACATGGCATACAGGTATAAAATAATACAGTACATGGTATACAGGTATAATATAATACAGTACATGGCATACAGGTGTAATATAATACAGCACATGGAATACAGGTATAATATAATACATTACATGGCATACAGGTATAATATAATACATTACATTGTATACAGGTATAATATAATACAGTACATGGCATACATGTATAATATAATACAGTACAGGGCATACAGGTATAATATAATACAGTACAGGGCATACAGGTATAATATAATACAGTACAGGGCATACAGGTATAATATAATACAGTACATGGCATACAGGTATAATATAATACATTACATGGCATACAGGTATAATATAATACAGTACATGGCATACAGGTATAATATAATACAGTACAAGGCATACAGGTATAATATAATACATTACATGGCATACAGGTATAATATAATACAGTACATGGCATACAGGTATAATATAATACAGTACATGGCATACAGGTATAATATAATACATTACATGGCATACAGGTATAATATAATACAGTACAGGGCATACAGGTATAATATAATACAGTACAGGGCATACAGGTATAATATAATACAGTACAGGGCATACAGGTATAATGTAATACAGTACAGGGCATACAGGTATAATATAATACAGTACATGGCATACAGGTATAATATAATACAGTACATGGCATACAGGTATAATATAATACATTACATGGCATACAGGTATAATATAATACAGTACATGGCATACATGTATAATATAATACAGTACATGGCATACAGGTATAATATAATACAGTACATGGCATACAGGTATAATATAATACAGTACATGGCATACAGGTATAATATAATACAGTACATGGCATACAGGTATAATATAATACATTACATGGCATATAGGTATAATATAATACAGTACAGGGTATACAGGTATAATATAATACAGTACATGGCATACAGGTATAATATAATACAGTACAGGGCATACAGGTATAATATAATACAGTACAGGGCATACAGGTATAATATAATATAATACAGTACGTGGCATACAGGTATAATATAATACAGTAAAGGGCATACAGGTACAATATAATACAGTACAGGGCATACAGGTATAATATAATACAGTACAGGGCATACAGGTATAATATAATACAGTACATGGCATACAGGTATAATATAATACAGTACATGGCATACAGGTATAATATAATACAGTACAGGGGATACAGGTATAATATAATACAGTACATGGTATACAGGTATAATATAATACAGTACATGGTATACAGGTATAATATAATACAGTACAGGGCATACAGGTATAATATAATACAATACATAGCATACAGGTATAAGATAATACAGTACATGGCATACAGGTATAATATAATACAGTACAAGGCATACAGGTATAATATAATACAGTACATGGCATACAGGTATAATATAATACAGTACATGGCATACAGGTATAATATAATACAGTACATGGCGTACAGGTATAATATAATACAGTACATGGGATACAGGTATAAAATAATACATTACATGGCATACAGGTATAATATAATACAGTACAGGGTATACAGGTATAATATAATACAGTACAGTACAGTATAATGCAGTTGAAATCGGGACATACCTCCCTCCAACCGGGACCGCGGGACATGTCACCGAAATCGTGAATGTCCCGCGGAAATCGGGACGGTTTGGAGGTATGCATGGTATATAGGTATAATATAATACGGTACATAGCATGCATGCATAATATAATACAATAAAAACAAAAGTTAGCCCCAATATGTATTTCATCTGTAACACTTTTAGTTTTGTTTTTTCTTTCGACCTTCTTGAAGGTCATACATATGGATATATTGTGATAGGTGATGGTGATCATTGTCTTACGGGGAGGTAAATACTGGGCTGCAGATGGTCCTCGTTTTGAATCCCTAAAGCCCCTAGGGTGGACAAGATGTCCTCTATCTGACACCTGACATGGATAGGTAGCAAAGCAGTGGGCAGTTGGACCTCGCCTGTATACAGAGGTCACTATATGTGTCATGGTGAATCTTCCTCCATTCAAACAAGCTGGCTCCTCTTCTGTCATTATCCCAGTGGCAGAAGGGACTGTTGACCTTTCACCTTTGTGGCTTTGCATAGGTCATCTGTCACATCCCAATCAATGCCCTGCAGAATAACCTATTTAACCCTGTGATGTCGGTCTCCCTTCACTGTGTACTTGGCTGCTCTTTTTGACATAGTTCTAGTACAATGAGTGCGTGTCGGTTAATCTTCCGAGCCCGCTTTCTCTTGTTAACACTTTTGGGGTTTTTTATCAAAAAATTTACATCATTCAAAAATATTCGTCTAAGAGATTTATAGCGAAGAAATTTATAGCGAAGAAATAAGTCAAATGAAAATAAAAAAAAAATAAAACAAAGTTTTAAGAATGTGAAAAAAATCATAAATAATTGAAAAAACATTTTTAAAAATTGAAATATTCAAAAAAGAAAATATTATTTTTTATTGTTTCACCTCTTGGTTTATATTGGCGTCAGGCTTCTCACTTGTTAATCTATGTCGGCCACTATGGACAGCGAATGCCATGTATACGAGACGGGATACGACAATACGGCTTCCGATAATAGTGTTAGTTATCACGTAAAAAAATCCCGGTCACCCGGTGCTTTGTATAGACTACAGCTGCCAATTTGGGTCATCTAGACTCGTCATAACAATGTATTTTCTAGAGAAGCCTCATTACAAGTGGAAACTTAGCTGTAAAAAGGGAATCAATTGTTATAATGTGTGTGAGGTTCCCTTTATTGGGCACGTTGTGTAATTGAAAAAAATAAATAAATCTATAAATTAGGTAACAAAAAAATTGGTGAAAATTAAAAACATAAATAAAAAAGTCACCACTGACTGATACCAATAAGGAAATCCCATTTTTATATATTACTTACGCGTGGACTTACGTGATTAAAATTTTTGTAAAAATGTAAAAATAAAATTTATTTTTGCAGACTAATAAAAATTGGATGTCCAAACAAAATGCAAGAAAAAATTTACTAAAAATAGCAAAAATGTGTCTGTGTATGAAAACACTTAAATAATCCAAAAATATATTAGTTACGGTAAATTTTTTTATCACTTCACTGGCTACGTCTTTTTTTTTAAAGAAATATATTGTTTGGTGATATTTTTAACGTAGAAAAGCCATGGACCTAGTTATGGAACACTTCCTTGACACAAATTTTCATACCTTCTGGGCTTGTCGGGCCTACTAGTACCAGGTCAAGTCCATCATACACTCACTGAGATCTAGAGATGTTGTTGACCTCCTAATTTGTCTACCCTTTCCCCGTTAGTCCCTTGGATGGGCCTTAACCAAGCTGCTCTAACATATACTATCTGTTGTAAGATTTACGATATTGCTCTGGGGAAGAACCTTGGAGAAAACCATGATGGATGTGGAACGTAGAGCTGTTGGCCAATACACAAGAGACTGAAGGAAACCTGGGATACTTGATGGTGTTTTACTTTGGGTCACTTCTTAATCACTTTTTCCTAGAGTCCATACCATGTATTTAGGACGTCTTACATGGCTCATCATGAAATAGTGAACAATACAGTTCATGTCCTTGAGAAAGGGATATTTCCCAAAACGCGTAGTGCTCGATTTATGAATAAAATTTGTACTCAACATCATCCAGTCTATCTGGGATCACATGAAGATCCAGAAGGAATGGAGCAATCCTACATCCACAGAAGATCTGTTCTTGGTTCTCCAAGATGGCGGGATCTACCTCCCGAGTTTTACTGCCTGCAAGTTTACCGAGAAGAACAAATGGAAGGCAAAGGGCAAAGGTCACACCAAAAATTGATGGGACTGACAACTCCCTTTAATTCATTGACTCCATTTTGGTTGAAATGGTTCCTAGTAATGGACTTTGTGGGCCTCATAACTAAAAATAGTCAAATCAGATGTTCAAAAAATCTTTGGTCACAAAAATTTATAATACATTTACCATGTGAATTCTGTGGCACTGAATGATGAGGTCATGACACATGGTCTTGGGATATATTAATGAATTCGGTGGTAAATATATTAGAACTTTTTCTTCACAGGTTCCTTGGATTCTAGACCTTCTAGATCCCAGATGACACCAAACCAAAGAGGTTTCCATGATGGTCTCCAAGGTCATTTGACTAAAGGTAATTATACCAATGTAGATGTTGACACCTAACTCCCGATACGCGGCCATCGATGCCCATTGATTATCGAGAATGGTGGATGTTGCTTCTAGTTTTGACGAAATCCTCTGCTTTTAGTGGAAACCCCTCAGGCAACACGATACAGACACCCATCCCACACTTCACACCTAAAAAGCACCATTAGGGAAGATGTCATCTCTGAAAAGATCCATCAAGTGCCTTGCACTCCTGGGCGTCTTTCACATGCAAGGACACTTAAGTACACACCAGCCCTTCGGGGGGGAAAAAAAAAGGAACGACAGACAAAGATGCTATGAGTAAAGAGGCCACGCGTCTTGGACAATAGGTCGCCCTGAAAAGCATAAGCATGGCTTTCTTTGTTTAATACTTCACTACTGTGTTGCCTTACAAGATTACGCTAATGACTGAAGAAACCCCTCTCCTGTTTGCTTTTCTCAGTTCTAAGGGTATTGAGTCGTTTCTCGAGTGGTCTAAAGTAGAATATCCATGTCACTCCTAGCACCTTTTATCATCAGGACTTCAAACCTTGAAGCTGTGTGCACGGCCTCTAGTGTCTTGTGAAGTGGCTATTAGTCCATCTAACATGTCCTTACTTTAATCTTAAGAGCAGCATCACACTCCTTAACTGTGCCATTACACTGACATGTTTTCTGCGCGGCCGTCAACGCTCTTGTGACTAAGTGGATACCATGTGGATCTCAATGGCTGACCCCCAAGTCTATTAAGTGCTTAATGCCATCCTTGTAATAGATCTATTTAACGATGTTGCTCCCATTCTTGAAGGCTCCGCAAGCCATTGCAAAGACAACTTTTTTTTGTTTCCATCTCCTGGAGACACCTGGATCTTTTGTGGTTGGACCTTGGTCCATTGTTGTCCTCCATCGGAGAGATAAATTAATTGTGTTTGGTGGGTCATTTGATAAATATTGGGTTAGGCTTAGGAGAAATTCATCTTGGAGATAATACATAAAAGACATTCGTAGAGGGAATTTGTCCCGAGCAAAATAATAGAATTTTTAAGGTCTCAGTCAACAATTTTTTGAGTTTTGTCAACTCGATGGTGGTGAACTGTATGAATCTGGGAACGGAACATCTCTTAAGGCCCCCAAATACTGAACATAAGAGACAAAGTGACCCAACCCACAGCGATGGAAGACTATGTTCTGTGTAGGAGGACCTCCTGACTCTTCCAACAGATAATATCGAGGACAGATATTGCCCGATCCTTTGTTGCCCTTGAAGATATGCTGAAGCTTACTGGCCTCTCCCCATTGAAACATATGCATGCCCGACCATAATGGACATATTATTATTGTAAAAGGGTCGGGCCTTCTTCACAGTCATGGAGATGTCCCATTTGGAAATGTCACATTATAAACAGTATGTGATCTGGATCTCAGGAACATCTGATGGTCAGGGGCATTGTTGTATTGGATGCATAGATGCCTCCATTTACAGACCTGGTGAGAGTCTTCTTGTGGACTGTTTTGTCTGTAAGTTCATTCTCCAAGGATTCTCTGGCAGAGTGAAATTTTAAAGGCAGAATGGGTACGTCCAAAACTGGACTGGGGTGTGAATTTAATCTTTGTTTCTGTGTAAGTTTTATCAAAGCCAACCCTTACCTTGTGAACCATAGAGGTGATCTACTAGTCACAAATGGTCAGGATTTTGAAGTTGACGCCCCTTTTGTATTTTTCCTACAGTGGCCACTACAGGAGAAATGAAGTATTACAAGCTGCTACTGAAATAAATCTTGATCCATGTCAACTAAGAGAGCTGCTTCTTGTCCCAAGGACAGACACCCTGTCAACGACATTGATGTGCCCAAATAGATTTAATTTTAGCAAAAAAAAAGCCCTAAAAACTAAAAGACCAGTTGAGTACCAATGGGTTGAGAGAATATGCCACATAACTACATATATAGATAATATGGTTGAAATAAGGACGTAGTAGCTGTTGATCATATACTGTAGCATGTATGATCAGTTCTAAATTCCATGACTCGCCCATCCTAAGTCATAGTGGAGGAGACACAATGGTGACATTTGGACTTCTGGAATGTCACCTATCAATTATTGATAACATCTATTTCCCCTGGGAATGCTTAAATGAGAAATGAAATGTAGCTGCTAGTGGAGGACATTGTTACGAGGTAGTAATGTGGTACTGTAATGACGTCACCCCGGGGCGTAAGCCAAGGATCATTCAAAGGTTCCATAGGATGACACAAAAAATGACTCTTCAGATTCACTGGACTTGGTGCCCCATGCACACAACTATATTGATGGCCCATGTGCAATCTATAATTATGGAACTGTTCCTATGGACCCAAGCACGAAGGCCATACGACCAAACCACAATATGCAGAGCAGGTCCTATCTCTCTCCATTTTTGGTCTCATCTATTCTATTGGTAGGGTTTGTGGGAAAACACGGACTGCCCATGGGTGCTAGGTGTGTGCCATCCATTCCATTTTCCAGGCTACGGTCATGTACATGGGGCCACAGTCTGCCTGATGTGACCCTTACTACCACTAACTAACCTGCTCCTCTACAACCTAGTGGCATGCTACAGACTAACTAGAACAAACCCAAACTCACTGGCTAGTAGCCTAGCAATGACTAAACTCCTTGGGGGCACATGGATAAACACGGACCATAAATATGACCAAAAATACTGAAGGAGAGAGATGGGAGGAGTCTGAATTAATTAAGAGACAGGGGGTGTGTCCCAGACTACCTGTTGGCATTGTAACTAAACTGTAGTCACAGATCACACCTCTGAGCTAAAAAGCAGCCAAATCTCAATACCTGAGAAAAATAAATAGCCGGCCATCATCTCCTGTAGGTACTGACATACATGTTAGTTTTGAGTTCATGACTGGACCATTACTTTAAGAAAGCGGGTGTTTACATACAATCATCTGCTGAATTTTATGGCATACATAAGAACAGATAGAAAGTAGACAGATTGATATGAGTGGGGCCGCATCTTGCATGAGGTGAGATAGTATCTTGCCTCAGGCAGCAGATCACAAACTCCTTGAGTAAGCTACACTGATAGTATTTGTTGGGCCAAATCGTTCACCTAGGGGTTTTATTTAGACCGAACATATCTGAAAGGGAACAGTGTTACTCACCTCTCCTGGGCTCCGACGCCGGTCTTCTGGCCTGTTCTGGTCTTGGAGATGTCTTGAATGACAACACGTGACATGGCTTATTTTGGCATCCCTATGTGTCATGACACTGATGTGGCCGCTGAAGAAAGAACCTGCTCACCTATCTCCGATATTCTGATGTCCGCCTAGATAGATAGGGGATAGATATGATATAGATAGATGATAGATAGATAGATAGATAGATAGATAGATAGATAGATAGATAGACTCCTAATCGATTGTGAAATTATCTCCACTGACAATGTGCAGCTGAGCTGATGTATATAAGTCACATAGCTGCGATGTATCAAAATTACTAACTGCAGGGCTTTGGCGTATTACCAAATGAAGTGGACCTTTTGTTCCGGGCATTGGTAAGGGATTTCAGCTCACAATCTCCCATGGGTGCTTTACTCTGTGATGTCTCATTGACATGTCAGAGGATTTTCTAAAGTGGAATTCCCTTTTAACTGTAGGACGGATCTTCATTAAGTAATGGTCTTAAGGGGTTAACACTGACAAGCAGACCACATGCCATAGCATATATATATATGTGTGTGTGTGTGTGTGTGTGTGCTTGTTTGTATACAGTATATAATGTATATAGATAGAAAGAAAGATATGCAATAAATAGATAGAAATGGAATAAAATAGATAGATAGGAGATAAATAAATAGATAGAGAGATAGATAGATAGATAGATAGATAGATAGATAGATAGATATGAGAGAGATAGATAGATAGATAGATAGAACATTAGATAGATAGATAGATAGATAGATAGATAGATAGCAGATAGATAGGAGATAGATAGATAGATAGATAGATAGATAGATAGATAGATAGATAAATAGATAGATAGATAGATAGATAGATAGATAGATAGGAGATAGATAGATAGATAGATAGATAGGAGATAGATAGATAGATAGATAGATAGATAGATAGATAGATAGATAGATAGCAGATAGATAGGAGATAGATAGATAGGAGATAGATGATAGATAGATAGATAGATAGATAGATAGATAGATAGGAGATAGATGATAGATAGATAGATAGATAGATAGATAGATAGATAGATAGGAGATAGATAGATAGATAGATAGATAGATAGATAGATAGGAGATAGATAGATAGATAGATAGATAGGAGATAGATAGATAGATAGATAGATAGATAGATAGGAGATAGATAGATAGATAGATAGATAGATAGATAGATAGATAGATAGGAGATAGATAGATAGATAGATAGATAGATAGATAGATAGATAGGAGATATCACATTTTTGTCACAAGACGTTCGCATTCTATTCAGTGTCACAATGATATTTACACATATTTTTCCCTACATTATATTTCGGGATGATTTAACCTATTACTCTCCATAGGACTGTATTCACACGGTCACATGGCCCTACATTGCTGACTACTAGGCCCACCAGATATGACTATCTTGCACGTAACAGGTTCCTGTTCCAGATGATTTGCTGCTCTTACAGTTTCCTATGAATGTAAGTGTGGCCTGAATGACTTGAAGTGCCTTTATCCATCCCTTCCCCCCAAAGGTCGGTGCCTTGCCCTCCACCCTAATTACCATGCCCATTTACTGCAAGCCATAGGACAGGAACAGCTGGCCGCAGGTGGACAGAGCAGCCCCTGACCCCTGGGGATATGGCATTAGCTGACACATGGTCCAGCTCTCAGTCACTCAGTAGCTCACTATAGCCAGGGCTATAGACACGGCTAGTGGGGGACCTCTAACCCCGGCCAACTGTCCTGGAAATAAGACCACACAGCGGACAAGGCAGAAGGCAGCAGTAGTGGGTGGATATTAGGAAGAAGGGGCACAACCTGAGGTTGCCGCACACACTGTGGATTAGGATTTGGGAGCCCAATATATAATTAAAGGGAATGCGTTACCATGTTTGTTATGTATTAAAACCAGTTAAAAAATCTACACTGAATGAGCGCCTCTGATTATATCTGATTATAGTTCTATTTATTCTATTTTTTGTAGATGGATAGAGGGCGGCCATATTGCCTGAACTTTTCCTCTACATGGTTAACAGCATTTAGTGATACGCTTTACAGTATATCAGCAATAGACTCTTTGAGGCCTATGGCAGAGTTTTCTAGACATACTCTGCATGATGGGGGAATAGATAAGCTGTGATATTGTCTACAGTCAGTAGTGGATGTAATGATGGCTCGGTGGTGTTATCTATAGAGGTGTTATCTTCCATTGTAACTCTGTATCTCTTGTCTTTGATCTAAATTAGGTGACTTCTGCAAAGAAAAGCTCTACAGCATTGCCAACTTTCAGTCTATTATTAGGCTTAGTGGTCAGAGTTAAAATTGTACTTATTTTTTTTTTTAGCGACAACCGGGTTCTGAATCAAATGAGTATTATTAAAGTCCTTAAAGGGGTTGTCCAGGATAACCCATTTTTTGCTCAGAGGCCGGCGAAGGTGAATAAAAAAACAACCCATAGCCATGAGCTGCCTAAATATTGGGAACGGGACATCACTCGCATATGTCCCATGTCCTTCCCTTAGGGCAATGATTGGCTTCAATGGTCATTTGCCGCGAGGACTTCCGCCTAAACAAAACCCCAGAGCAGCAGGATCGGACAGGACTGCAAGATCACGTCTAGTGGTCCGAGGGTCAACTCTTTGCCATACACCCATACAGGCCAAAGCTACACCCCTCCAGAGTTCCTACCACAGGGACGCCACTGATGCCTCCAAGTGCCGAAAATAACTTGCAGTGTGTAGACTAAACCTGGCCACACACATTAGATGTGTATCGGTGCGACCCTAATGTATATAGGGGTCTCCCAACTCGTCACTGAGAGCTGATGTCAGGGGCAGGGCTGGTGCAAGCAGGGGGACCCACACTGAAAACTTCCATTAATATAGATGGAGGCGCTCATTCAGCGAGCAGTAAGTGCTGTTGAAGTCTGTAAGAACCATTCACTCTCCCGGGGTATGGGGTCGGCGGAGCCGTAATATTGTGTGGGGGTAAAAGGGGCCATTATACCATGTGTGGGGGCAGAATAGGTCATTATTCTATGACTGTATACTATGTATGTTATTGTGACTGCAGCCTTTAGAGGAATACAGTGCGAGTTGCACCGTAAAGGGGCCTATGCTATTCTACATTACATTACACGTCCGAGCTGAGCATGCATGTGTGTGGGGGGAGTCTGACAAGATAGGTGTTGGCCCAACTACTTTTCACCTGAAAACTATCTGACAGTGACCGATGGTACTGTATAGGACTTTATTGCCGATATTACTGTGAAACCAGTGCAGTGTGAAGGTGAATGGGAAAAGGACAGCATACTTCCAACAGGCCCAAGGGGTAGCCTGAGCCCAACACTCTTCAACATCTACACCAATGAACTGGCTGCAGTCCTAAAGGCCTAACCAACACCAGGCCTCACCCTGAACGACCATAAGATGAAGTTCCTGCTATATGCCAACGACCTCCTACTCCTGTCCCCCACCGAGAAAGACCTCCAAGAAAGCCTGCCAGTGCTGGAAAAATTCAGCACCACATGGGCCCTACCCATCAACCAGAAGAAGACCAAAATCATGGTATTTCAGAAGAAGGGCCACAATAAAGCCTCCACCACCCCACAATTCACACTGAACGGCTCCACACTGGAGAAAACCAACAACTACACCTACCTGGGGCTGGAGCTCAGCCAATCAGGAAGCTTCAAAGCAGCAATAGAAACCCTGAAAGCAAAAGCCTGCAGAACCTTCTACGCCATCAGAAGACAACTGTACCACCTCAAACCACCGGTGAGGGTCTGGCTGAAGATATTTGACGCTGTCATCTCCCCAATCCTTCTCTATGGCAGCGAGGTTTGGGGCCCAGCCACCTACCCAGACCAGTCAAAGTGGGATTCCAGCCCAACAGAGACCTTCCACCTGGAGTTCTGCAAGTACCTCCTCCATGTCCATCGCAACACCTCCAACATGGCCTGCGGGGCAGAGCTAGGCAGACTCCCCCTATGGCTCACCATACAGAAGAGGGCGCTAGCTTTCCAGGCACACATCCAGGGGAGCAATCCCGACTCCTACCACCACCAAGCATGGCTAAGCCACCTGAGCAAACCAGACATTCACCAACCAAACAACAGCCAACCACCAAACCAAAAACACCAACAAACGATGATCAAGGCCCAAATAAAGGCGACCACAGAGGCAAACAGAGAGCGGTACATCGAATAATGGAGAAACAAATTAAATAACTCCAAGAAACTCACCGTGTACCAATCTCTGCAAAGGGACTACACCATGGCCAGCTACCTGGAGAGAATACGCCACCCCAAACACAGACAGACCCTGAGCCGGTACAGACTGAGCGCCCAAACCTAGAGATAGAGACGGGGCGATACAGGCAGACGTACAAGCCACGGGAGAACAGACTGTGTCAGCACTGTGACCAGGGGGCCCTAGAAGATGTGGACCACTTCGTGCTACACTGCACCAAATACTCAGCTGTGAGGGCCGTCTACTACCAAAGACTCCCAGACTTCACATCTGCAGATGAGAAGTGGAAACTCTACATCCTACTGTGGAGATCGCTGCCCAATATGTGTCCAGCTGTCACCAACTGAGGGGAAGATGAGACCTCAAGGACTATTATACCCCCACCCATCACCCAAAGACCTTTAAGACCTCCCACAGTATACAGTCCCCCTCCAGTTGCTCCCACAGTATACAGTCCCCCTCCAGTTGCTCCCACAGTATATAGTCCCCCTCCAGTTGCTCCCACAGTATACAGTCCCCCTCCAGTTGCTCCCACAGTATACAGTCCCCCACCAGTTGCTCCCACAATATATAGTCCCCCTCCAGTTGCTCCCACAGTATACAGTCCCCCTCCAGTTGCTCCCACAGTATACAGTCCCCCTCCAGTTGCTCCCACAGTATACAGTCCCCCTCCAGTTGCTCCCACAGTATATAGTCCCCCTCCAGTTGCTCCCACAGTATACAGTCCCCCTCCAGTTGCTCCCACAGTATACAGTCCCCCACCAGTTGCTCCCACAGTATACAGTCCCCCTCCAGTTGCTCCCACAGTATACAGTCCCCCTCCAGTTGCTCCCACAGTATACAGTCCCCCTCCAGTTGCTCCCACAGTATACAGTCCACCACAGGTTCAGGTAGTAGCAGGCGCAATGTAAGTGATGTCACCACATTGTGCCTACTGCTCCTGAGACATGGGGAGCAGAGACAGGGGACAGTAAAGTGGGGAGCTGATGGCCCTATGTTCACAATTATACTCAACTCCGGAGGACACAGATAAGGTGAAGTTGGGATATACCCCTTTGTCAAAGTGATAACGCTAAAACATGACTTTTATTTCTTTCTATTAAAATTTTTATTCCAATGTGAATAGACTGCTGCCTTAGTGAAACTGATTAGGAAGCCAAACCCAATAGTGACACCTGCGGGTCGGTTCTACACAGGTCCTTTTATATTCACCAGGGCTGATAGATTCAGTCCGCAGCAACTAAACGGCATACAAACCCGTGATAAACTCATTCCTATGTAAGAGTACCCTATGGATACCCATACCCCTATATTATGGTCTCTCAACGCGTTTCGCCATTAGCTCATCAGGAGAGTGATAAGTATAGTTTTGAAATATCCAAAAATAAAAAAGGATTGCAGTAAGAACTGCAGTTCATGCGGCCAAGATGGTAGGTCGCAGTAGTAGTGAGTCCGACTCTCACAATTTTCCTCCTCTGGGCCTCCATCGTTGTTAATATGACTCTGATTAGAAAACCAGGCATTGATCTACAGTGAGCTAACTCCTATAAGGTGGTGATAGAGTAAGTTTTCCTTTTTCTACCTAGTAGAACTTATTTGCATCTGCTTTCTCCAGAATTCTTAGCAGAGCTGGTAAGTTCTGTAAAGACCTACAGTGACATTTTCCTTAAGGAGACGTCGTTCCCTTTTTTGACCCTGATTCTGACCATAAATGGTACATTTCTAGGATACGTCATAATGGTGGGTCAGTGAGGATAACACCAACCACGTCTGAGGAGCTGAAAGAAGAAGAAGGCAGAGGATTAGTCATGTACAGGATGGAGTGTATGCATCCCCACCCCCATTTAATAACCCATAGCACTTTGCCTTTTAAGGTCCTCCTTGATAAATGACATTGCCTGTAGTAGTGTACATATATCTGACACCTCCATAAACCTACTGGACTCTGCTGAGTGTGCCCTTTCCTTCCAGGCTTTGTGTATATGACTACTATGGCCTTGGGTGTTAGTGACATATGTCTCATGTCATTTCATTGACGACCCTCGCTTGGCCTCTCCATCTCTTAAGACGTTCTCCTCTCCAACCTGATGGCTTCCCATGTTTCTGTCATGTCAACTTTATGCCACGTGAGGAGTGATGGGAATTGATTGAGTTTAAGTGCAGATCCAGGAAACGGCAGGTATTTCCCTTCATATCGTGCCTATTAACCCTCTAAATACAGAGTACCAACGTTATATGGCTGCGACCAAAGCATTCTGATGCACTTATTCTAAACATAAAATTCATAGGATGTCACATGTGTTGTCCCTTTAAAGATCAGGTCCTCCTCCAGAAAAAGTCCTGCCAAAGTCGGCCAACTTTCGGCAAACTCGGCCCTGATATGTATTCTGCTTCTACATCGATACATCATATCGGACAAATGGTTGGCCGCATGGTGAGAACTTTAATGACAGAGATATTGCATGACACCCAACTTTCATAGGAATATGGTATTTGTTGACTGGTTATGAAGGCCATGTTGGATACTCCATGGGCATAACAGACTAGTGATCTTACTTTTGCATCGGTACAGTGTTGAACTGGCCAACCAGACTACCAAAGGATCCAGCAATGGGCCCAGATCCTAACTCAACAATGGTCCAAGCAGATGACACCCAAATTTCAAGTGTACTAATGGTCTATTTCCTTCGGGTTTTCCAAGGGTCAGCCCTTAGAATAATTTTATCTGGTAGGCCCAAGGAAACTCAGTCCGACCCTGGTCTTGTAAGAGGTGCCTACAGAGTTCCTGCTTGCAACCATCAAGTGTATGTGCCTCATTGTGAGGAAATAAGGGGTGAAACTAGCTTCTCTCCTGCCTAAGGTTATGATGGTGCCCCCTAATTATAATTGTAGGACATTCTCCCGCATTTCCAAATCAAATAATGACCTTACTTGGCTCCTACATGGTACACAAACTCCTTTTTTTGTCCTCTACACCGTACACGATCCCCATTTTTTGGACCCCACCTGATACATGAGCTCTTTTTTGGCCCCAACAGTACACAACCACCTTTTTTTGGCCTCCCACACAGTATACAAACCCCCCTTTTTTTGGCCTCCCACACAGTATATAACCCCCTTTTTGTGGACCTCCCACAGGATATGACTAACCTAAACATATTACCTCCCTTTTTTTGGCCCCCTCACAGGAGATGACCACTTTTTAGGCCCCCCAGTGATATGTTTGGCCACTACCTATTGTATTATTCCAATAGGTAGTGGCCGATAACTTATTTATCCATCCATGTTCTTGTCCAGTCCAACCTGAAGGACACATGGATGCTACGTCCTGCGCCGTAACATAAATGCAGTGTCGAAGGCTAGCCTGGACAGGAGTCATCACCTCAGATTGCCTCATGGAAGATGTGCCCCTGACTAAGTTCTTCGATCATTCTTTAAAGGTGCCTATGTCTGCCATCTTGGACTTACATGCAACTCGTCAGCCCAACCGCATAGTAAACTTCATGGCTGTACAATACACTTAAAGGCACAGAACCTGAATGTAACTTAAGTATAACGTGCGTTCTCTTCTTTAGAGGTACTCCACCAAGACTGGAGAGAGTTCAGTGCTCCACTGAACCACCAACAGTTTGACTGGACCCCAATTGTTAAACCACTGCCTATTACAGAATTGTTCCCTATTACCCTCTTCAGTGACCATGTATCACCAAATCTCAGCCCACCACATGGGCGCACAATCCACAACCTTGCCAGCGATGAACACACCTTCTACAGCAGATTCACATGATATATATCCATGTATATTCAACAGTTATAACAAAATGTCCATAAACAGATTTATCAGAAAAAATATACCCCCACCCTCGACATACAAGCCTCTGATCTTCAAGGAACCTGATGAAGTGCTCAAGGTTGTCACTACCAGCTGACAGGATATAGATGGTGTCATTTCTTGGATGATGGATGATAGAATAAGTGATTTATGTAGAAGAATGCGGATCAATGACATGCAAAGGCCACGTCTGACCACCTGTGCCTCATGGAGATTGTTTGAAGAACCGAATTTTGTACAGAAACATGGCAGCTCCTTAGTAGCTCCATACATTCTACATTCATGGTCAATAAGACATCTTGATGTGGATCCTTATGTACTATGTGTAGGATCTTACAGACTTCATTGGTGTCTCAAGAGGGAAAAGAATCCTTGACTTTTGTATTCATTTAAAAAAAGAATATTTTTATTGTGTGGATATTTTTCAAGTTTTTGGGAAATTTGTGTGAAATATTGTGAAATCATTACCATTCCTTATTTACATTGACCAGGGATAAACGTAAGGGTCAGCCACTCCTAAGACAGGCCACCGTGTACATACAACCTCTACTGGCCTGTCTCCTTTACTGGCCTAGTAGTTCAGATCTGACTCCAGTATGGGCTTCGGGCCAAGACTGTTCCAGATCTCTACTTTGAGCTCAGGTCCCTCTTCACCCCCGTTGCTGCTGTTGGCCCCTTGGACCACATCCCTACTTCTACCATTTGCACACAATGACTACGCCTCACTCTGTGGAGGCCGACCATTTTTTAGATAGATAGATAGACAGATAGATAGATAGATAGATAGATAGATAGATAGATAGGAGATAGATAGATAGATAGATAGGAGATAGATAGATAGATAGATAGATAGATAGGAGAGAGATAGATGATAGATAGATAGATAGATAGATAGATAGATAGATAGGAGATAGATAGATAGATAGATGATAGATAGATAGGAGATAAATAGATAGATAGATAGGAGATAGATAGATAGATAGATAGATAGATAGATAGATAGATAGATAGATAGATAGATAGATAGATAGGAGATAGATAGGTGCAAATTTAGTTTAGATAAAACACTTGTTTTTATGTTTGCCCACCTCCCCTGGGAATCCATTTATTATACTCAAAGGGTCTAATGAGACCTCCAAGTATAATGTTACCAGTTTTTGTTCAGGTTCATCCAACAAATACTCTTGCCACGGGCCCATGGCCTTACTTCCTGATCCTCGCTCCTCCTTACGGCCGCCTTTGCTTCCCATTGTGCCCTCCAAGGGGCCCTGGGCGTCCCATATCACTTCACTGGGATGCCCAGGGCAGAAGGGGAAGAGAGGCAGCCGTGAGCAGGAAAGGGGATCGGTAAGTAATAGGGTTTGTATCCTGCTGGGGTAACTCAGGTAGATATCAAGTAGATATAAAAAAAGGCAGCACTCCAACATACGAAGAAAGCAGACTTTTCTAGTTCGAAAGTGCTATATAGTGCATATATTTATATTTAGATAGATATGACATAGATAGATAGATAGATAGATAGATAGATAGATAGATAGATAGATAGATAGATAGGAGATAGATAGATAGATAGATAGATAGATAGATAGGAGATAGATAGATAGATAGATAGATAGGAGATAGATAGATAGATAGATAGATATGGAATAGATAGATAGATAGATAGATAGATAGATCGATCGATAGATAGATAGATAGGAGATAGATAGATAGATAGATAGATAGATATGACATAGATAGATAGATAGATAGATAGATAGATAGATAGGAGATAGATAGATGATAGATATGACATAGATAGATGATAGATAGATAGATAGATAGATAGATAGATAGATAGGAGATAGATAGATAGATAGATAAATAGGAGATAGATATGACATAGATAGATGATAGATAGATAGATAGATAGATAGATAGATAGATAGATAGATAGATATGAGATAGATAGATAGATAGATAGATAGATAGATAGATAGGAGATAGATAGATGATAGATATGACATAGATAGATAGATAGATAGATAGATAGATAGGAGATAGATAGATAGATAGATAGATAGATAGATATGGAATAGATAGATAGATAGATAGATAGATCGATAGATAGATAGATAGATAGATAGATAGGGAATAGATAGATAGATAGGAGATAGATAGATAGATAGATAGATAGATAGATAGATAGATATGGAATAGATAAGAGATAGATAGATAGATAGATAGATAGATAGATAGATAGATATGGAATAGATAGATAGATAGATAGATAGGAGATAGATAGATAGATAGATAGGAGATAGATAAGAGATAGATAGATAGATAGGAGATAGATAAGAGATAGATAGATAGATAGATAGATAGATAGATATGGAATAGATAGATAGATAGATAGATGATAGATATGACATAGATAGATAGATAGATAGATAGATAGATAGATAGATAGGAGATAGATAGATAGATAGATAGATAGATAGATAGGAGATAGATAAGAGATAGATAGATAGATAGATAGATAGATAGATAGATAGATAGGAGATAGATAAGAGATAGATAGATAGATAGATAGATAGATAGATATGGAATAGATAGATAGATAGATAGATAGATAGATAGATATGACATAGATAGATAGATAGATAGATAGATAGGAGATAGATAGATAGATAGATAGATAGATAGATAGATAGATAGATAGATAGGAGATAGATATGACATAGATAGATGATTGATAGATAGATAGATAGATAGATAGATAGATAGATAGATAGATATGAGATAGATAGATAGATAGATAGATAGATACTGTAGATAGATAGATAGATAGATAGATAGATAGATAGATAGGAGATAGATAGATAGATAGATATGAGATAGATAGATAGATAGATAGATAGATAGATAGATAGATACTGTAGATAGATAGATAGATAGATAGATAGATAGATAGATAGGAGATAGATAGATAGATAGATATGAGATAGATAGATAGATAGATAGATAGATAGATGATAGATAGATAGATAGATAGGAGATAGATAAGAGATAGATAGATAGATAGATAGATAGATAGATAGATAGATAGATAGATAGATAGGAGATAGATAGATAGATAGATAGATAGGAGATAGATAGATAGATATGAGATAGATAGATAGATAGATAGATAGATGATAGATAGATAGATAGATAGATAGATAGATAGATAGATAGATAGATAGTCAACTCATGTTTCAGTCTCACACCTTTTAAAATTCAGATAAAAACGCCAATTCCATGGCTGCGAGGTTATGACGGCGGAGACTTCGATGTTACCATTTGAATAATCAATATATTTGTCCCTTAAGCGGTCAACTCACCAAGGGTTGCTAGGCAACTGTAGTGGCCAAAATGGCGGACTTCAGCCCCAAGCATCTCAGGGCATGGAGGTTAGAGCTTCAGTAGGGGACACAGATCTATGAAGGACATCTTAGAAATCCCTCAGCGCCTCCCGTCCAGGGATTGGAATTTGTGATGACTGTCACTAAGGGGTTAAAGCACTTTTGTCTAACAAATTATAGACGCCATATTATACAGAGTCCATTTGCGCAGCATAATTTTCACTCAACGACTGAAAATTGGCTGTAATGTAACTGGGATGATTTGCATAAAGATGGATGTGGAATGTATATCAATATTAGCAGATACTGAGCAGGTTGTGAAATAAATTCTCCGTAAGTGTCAGGAAGGTAAAGGGAACCTATCAATATTCATTGTAATCCTCCACAACCATCCAGCATTGTATAAAATATTAGAATGGGCCAAGGGGGTAGCTATAGGGGGCGCGGAGGTAGGTAGCAGTCACATCCGGGCCCTGGTGCTTGAGGAGACCCAAATGACCTTCTACCATGGAAGACACCAGTATTATAAATGACACATAATGGCTACCTGCCCTCTTACAAATTTTGCATCTTGACTCAAGGTCATCAAGTTACATCTCTTAACTGGAAGTTAACCTTCTAATGATGGGTTAGGTAAACTCAACCACCATCCCAGGAGAATCGGAGGGCTGTCAACCTTCTAGACTTGGGTCATGTAAACTCATCCACCATTCTAAGACAGTCTGAGGACTCTCAACCTTCTGGTCTTGAGTGAGACAAACTCACTCATCATCCCAAGAGAGTCCAAGGGTTCACAATCTTCTCGTTTTGAGACAGGTAAACTCCCCCACCATTACAGTGGGGTCTGAGGGCTCTCGTTCTTCTGGTTTTAAGTCACATAAACTCACTCACTATCCCAGGAGAGTCTGAAAGCTCTCAACCTTCTGGTCTTGGGTCAGGAAGACTCACCCACAATTTCAAGAGAGTCTGAAAGTTCTCAAGCTTCTGGTCTTTGGAGGAGGGTTTGAGGACTTTCAGTCTTCTTTTTTAGAGACAGGTAAACTCACCCACCATCAGAAGAGAATCTGAGGACTCCTAGTCTTATTTCAGGTAAATTCACTCCACGCCACCGTTCAGTTAAAATTCCGTTTTCTGTCGGTATGCAAATGAGTTCTCTTGCAGCACTGGGAGCGTGCCCAATGCTGCGAGAGAACTCTCCAGTGCCACCTCTATCTTCTTCTGGAACGTCATCTTCATGCGTCTTCTTCCGGCGCAGGCGGTGAAACTTGTACGCCTTGGGCCTCGCTCAGAGCCGACTGCACATGCCCGCGCCCATAAGAAAAATGGCCGCTTGCACAGTAAGTAAGCGGCAATTTTCTTGTGGCCTGTGGGCATGCTCAGTCGGCTCTGCCTGCACCAGAAGAAGACGCATAAAGACGACGTTCCAGAAGAAGTTGGAGGCGGCGCTGGAGAGTTCTCTCGCAGCTTTGGGGATACCCCCAGTGCTGCAAAATAACTCATTTGCATACCGACAGAAAACGGAATTTTAACCAAATGGCGGGGCAAAGAAGAAATCGAAAGGTAGGAGAAGAAGAGGCTTTCTTAAGGCTATTCCTATGTGTTATCGAGAAAAAATGTGATTTTAATGGTAGAATCCCTTTAAACTATATTCCAATGGTCCGAGGGACAGTGACCTGGCCCACCTTTTAAAAAGTTTGAGGACCCCTGGTCTAAGGGATCTTAATCTTCTGGTCTTTGGTCAAGTAAACTCACCCACCATCCAGGAGAGTCTGAGGGCTCTCAACCTTCTGGTTCATGTTAGGTAAACTTACCATCCCAGAAGAGCCAGAGACTTCTCATTCTTCTGGTGTCTTCTGGAGTCAGGTAAACGCAACTAAAAACCCAGTAGAGTCTGGGGACTCTCAGTCTTTGGCCAATTAAACTCAATTCACCATCCCAGGAGAGTCTGAGGGCCCTCTATTTTCTGGTCTTGAGTCACGTAAACTCCCTCACCATTCCAGAAGAGTATAAGAGTTCTCAATGTTTGAGTCTTGAGTCAGGTAAACACAATCACCATCCTAGGAGTCTTAAGGGGTCCCAATCTTCTGGATTTGGTTGGGTAACCTCACTCATTATATCAGGAGAGTCTCTCGATCTTCTGGTCTTTAGTTAGTTAAACTCATTCACCATCCCAGGAGAGTCTGAGGGCCCTCAATTTTCTGGTCTTGAGTCACGTAAACTCCCTCACCATTCCAGAAGAGTATAAGAGTTCTCAATGTTCGGGTCTTGAGTCAGGTAAACACAATCACCATCCTAGGCGTCTTAAAGGGTCCCAATCTTCTGGATTTGGTTGGGTAACCTCACTCATTATTTCAGGAGTCTCTCTATCTTCTGGTCTTCAGATAGTTAAACTCATTCACCATTCCAGGAGAGTACAATGGTTCTCAATCATCTATTCTTGAGTACAGATGAGCGAACCTCTCAGGATTTGTTAAGTTTCAGGTGACTCGGATGCAAGATTTGTTTTGGGTTGAACAAGTTCGGTACAAACCACACCTTAAATTGGCTTACTTAGTTGGTAGGGGCAGAAGGAAAAGCTGTCAGCAATAAGATACATGCTTGTTGTAGCCTGTCTACACAATACCCAGGTACCTAGGCCATCGGACCAGCGACAAATTGCTATAATAGTGAAAGGAGGTGCCCTGCACCATGGTGAATTGCTTTAGGTGCCCCATATGGTGCACTGTAGCACCTCTCTCCACAAAACTGACCTCATCTAGCATGGTGCCATATAAAATACCGCCTAATACTAAGCCCTTGTTCTATATAGTGCCCACATAATACTGCCCAATAATCAAACTAGGAATTTTTCTGTAGGTTCAGACACCACGAGTGGGATCAAAGGTTCCAGGTGCCCAAGAAATCAGAAGTGGTGGCAGTCCATTCATGGCAGGGTGGCTTGTTAGCGCCCCATAGGGTGGCATTAAAGTTAGTCCATTGTCACTAGGTTTACGGCCATCTGATCGGAGGCGAGCTCCATTCAGTAGCAGTATCAAATATCAGGATCCAATTAATTCTAAGTAATCTGGCCCCGATATTACACATTTTATTAACCCATTACCCTCCACTCAGGTCAGTATTAAACAACACATTGGAAAGTACAACTGTCTGCAGCAGAAATAATTAAATTGAAGCAAATGAACCCATTTCAGTGAGGCATCTCATTTGTTTCCATTATCCAGAGGGGGCTGGGTATGTGCGGGGAGAGAGAAGGCCTGCTGAATTCTGCTCTTCTGATTGAGGCTATTGATTAGGATCCAATCTCATTAACATGTTGATTAACTGAAGGAAAGAGAGAGAAGCCGGGGAAGGACGTCCGCCTGACACAGGGGATGGGATGGATGATGGGGGGCTTTTATTTTCAGTCCAGGGCTATGTCTTCTTTTTTTCTTTATGTGTTTAAGATGAGTGTCAGATATATTTGTGCACCCCTGAGCTGTAGGCCTGGAAGGGTGGAGGTGCACGGGTGGATGGACAGAAGAGGCGGTACGTGAAGAAGTGGATGCATGCTGTAAATATGTCCTGAACACTGGCAGACGGGAAGGAGGACGGATCTATACTGGACACTAATAAGAGGTGGGGCGTCGCTTGGAGGGGGACTCATAGAATAGAAGGCATACGATATTGGAGGACAGGCAGGAGGACATATATATATATATATATATATATATATATATATATATATATATATATATGAGCTGTATTATCTTATCATATACTATGTCATAATATAATGTACTTTAACATAATGCAATACAATATACCATAATACAAGGTAATACAATACATCATATTATAGTGTAATACAATGTCCCATTATGTCATGTAATATAGGATACCATAATATTCTGTAATATAATACATTACACCCTGATACAATGTAATACAAAATACTGTAATATAATGCAATACAATATACTGCAATACAATACACCCTAATATAATACAAAATACTGTAATATAATGCAAGACAATACAGTCTAATATAAAATAATACAAAATAATACATAATATTATACTACAAAATAATTCAGTATAATATACCCTAATACAATATAAAATACTATAATATATTATTATACAATATACCCTAATATAATATAATACAAAATACTATAATATAATATAATGCAATATAATACACCCTAATATAATACAATACAATATATTGTAATATAATGCAATACAATATACCCTAATATAATGTAATACATACAGTAATACTATAATATAATGCAATACAATATACTGCAATATAATACAATGCAATACACCCTAATACAATATAATACATAATACTGCAATATAATGCAATACAATACACCCTAATACAATGTAATACAAAATACTGTATTATAATGCAATACAATACACCCTAATACAATATAACATAAAGTACTGTAATATACGGTAATATTAAACCCTAATATATTATAATACAACATACAGTAATTTACAAAGTAGTGTAATATGATGTGATATAATATACCATAAAGTAATGTAATACAATATAGAGTCATATAATGTTTTACATAATAGTGTAATAAAAGGTAATACAATATACCATAATATAATACAGTATAAAGTAATATAATACAATACAATATATCATAGTAATATACAATATATAGTAACATAATACAATACACCATAATATAATACAGTAGATAGTAACATAATACAATACAATACACCATAATATAATACAGTATATAGTAATATAATACAATACAATATACCGTAATAAAATATAGTATATAGTAATATAATACAATACAATACAATACACCATAATATAATACAGTATATAGTAATATAATACAATACACCATAATATAATACAGTATATAGTAATATAATACAATACAATATACTGTAATATAATACAGTATATAGTAATATAATACAATACAATATACCGTAATATAATACAGTATATAGTAATATAATACAATACACCATAATATAATACAGTATATAGTAATAAAATACAATACAATACACCATAATATAATACAGTATATAGTAATATCATACAATACAATACACCATAATATAATACAGTATATAGTAATATCATACAATACAATACACCATAATATAATACAGTATATAGTAATATCATACAATACAATATACCATAATAAAATATAAAATATAACACATCACATTTGAGCATATACTGCGCTAATACTCATGGCAGATATAGGTATACCTGACTGTATTGTTGTAAGGCAGTGATCTCCTGTGACGTGTGTCATTGCTGTTATAGCAGGATAGTGACCCTAACATAAGAGACGTATATACAGTAGAATGAGTAATATATGTGCTGCAGATATATCAGGTGTATGATATGTAGTTTTGTAGGCGCTGTATGTTAAAGGAGCACTTTGGTCAGAAGTTATCCATAGTGAGCGGCCTGGTGTAAGGCCTGAAGGGACAGAGCATAAAACAGATTCTCTATTTGGGGGTCTTTGAATCCCTGATGCTGCTCTGTTATTGATGACTTAAATCTATACGGACCCCCACGATCATCTATTCTGAGCTGTGGTCACTTCAAGCATAGCGCCACACATTGTATGGAGGCTGCAATAGGTACTGCAACTCAGCCTATTCACTTGAATGGGACTGAGCTGCAACCAGGCTACGTCACCGATGAATATGACGTCCATGGCCTGTGAAGTGGCAGTGGCCCAAGCACCGTGACCACTTCAAGAAGCTGATCGGACCCTCACTGATCTGATATTGGCTATCTCCGCTGCTCCCATTCACTACATTAGGAGCGCCGACCGCCATCTGTCCTGCCACATTCATCCGGGCTGCACTCAGGTTCAGTGGGGAGAGGAAGAAGGGTCCTGTGGTCTTCACTTTATAGGACAATCCCTTTAAGTATAAGACAGACAGAGAAGAAAAACTGTCTTGGTTGCCCATAGCTTTCATAGACAGAGACGTTTCTGACTAAGTCTCCCCCATAGACTATTCCTTTAAGACATTTTACCTTTTTCTGTCCTCTTCTACAGTTCTGTAAGGAACCTATAGCGCTGTTCATCCTGAGCAGCCTGGTTCATGAACAGAATACTAGAAATACAGTGGTATACAGAGAAAGAGACTTGTATGCCCTTCTGTATCTGTGGAAAGAAGAGTGATTAAGCTTATATTGTATAGGACACCAAGCAAATGAAGAATACAATATTAAAGGGGCTTTGTGACTTATCAATATCAGATCAGTGGGAGGCCCAACATTGCGTAAGCACTGCGACGTCTTTATTGTATACCAAGCACAGCACCGTAAGTTGTATAGTGGCTGTGCTTGGTATTACAGCTCAGCCCCATTTACTTGATTGGGACTGAACCGAAAACAGGTCATGTGACCGATGAACGTGAACAAGCAGCACCGGCATTCAGACATGGTTGAAGAGGTCCTGTCTGTAATTTTGGATAGGGGCTCAGGAGATATACCTCTAGTCATGTGACATGTGGAGGTTCTAGATAAATACCTTACGTGCCCATGGATGCCATGCCAGCCCTATGGCCCATGACATGACAGAGTTGAACCTGGTATTCATCCCCGAAACTTTGCCTTGTAATGGGGTAGCACCATGCATCATGGGAACATTATGCAAATTGAGGTCCCCTCCCTTATAGGAAACAATAAAAATGGCTTCCGGTATAGAGCATGAAGGTTACATGTAATGGTATGTTCCATGACACCCTGTACTGGTTCTAGGCTCGAATCCGTTATATGGCGCCATACACAGGTACTATAGAACAAAGCCATAGGGATGACCCTGTATACGGTCTCTGCCATACACAACATACATGTTCAGTTCTATGTACCGCTCCCCTATTGTCTCAGGGACATGTAGCACAACATGGGTCAGCGGTGTTTTGTAGCCGCTCCGGCACACTTTCTTGCAGCGTGATCGATCTCAGCAGTAAGAACGAGGCTGGCCAGATCTAAATATAATAAACTCATTAATTATCTACACCGCTGTTTAATGGCCGATGCAATGTTTTATTGGAAAGTCGCGTATTAATTAAAAATATCTAAAGGGCTTGTGCATCAGGAGGATACATTACCATGTGTGCATTATGAATCCCGGCAGCCCCATGATATAGTAATGACAGCAGGGGAGGGGGGGTGAAGTGCCGCGCTATTGTATTATGTGTAGGGTCTATGGTAATACGAGTCATCCAATATATATCACTGTAAAATACAACCGTCCTTTCTTCATAGCATTGCAACCATTTTATTTAGTGCTCCAAAGCATCTACAAGAAAAAAAAAATATTTTGGAAATTTATTTCAATGAAAATTTTCGTGTTTACAGCTGCCATGTAGAATTATATGTTGCCATGGTAATAGACAACAAATAGACCCTGTGTAGTCTGAATCTGCATATCTTCTAATGTTTTTTTTTTATTATTATTTATTAGAGATAAGCAAACCTTTCTGAATTTATTTTGGGTTCAGATGGCAACAAGTCCGGTACAAACCACAACTTTAGATGGCTTAAAACATAGTGTATAATACTCTTTGGGCTCCTAGGAACCTGTCTATAAAACATAGTGTAGAATACTGTCAGGGTTCCTAGGAACCCATCTATAAAACATAGTGTATAACACTGTCAGGGCTCCTAGGAACCTATCTATAAAACATAGTGTAGAACACTGTCAGGACTCCTAGGAACCCATCTATAAAACATAGTGTATAACACTGTCAGGGCTCCTAGGAACCTATCTATAAAACATAGTGTATAACACTGTCGGGGCTCCTAGGAACCTATCTATAAAACATAGTGTAGAACACTGTCAGGGCTCCAAGGAACCTATCTATAAAACATAGTGTAGAACACTGTCAGGACTCCTAGGAACCTATCTATAATACATAGTGTATAACACTATCAGGGCTCTTAGGAACCTATCTATAAAACATAGTGTAGAACACTGTCAGGACTCCTAGGAACCTATCTATATAACATAGTGTAGAACACTGTCAGGGCTCCTAGGAACCTATCTATAAAACATAGTGTATAACACTGTCAGGACGCCTAGGAACCTATCTATAATACATAGTGTAGAACACTGTCAGGGCTCCTAGGAACCTATCTATAAAACATAGTGTATAACACTGTCGGGGCTCCTAGGAACCTATCTATAAAACATAGTGTAGAACACTGTCAGGACTCCTAGGAACCTATCTATAATACATAGTGTATAACACTATCAGGGCTCTTAGGAACCTATCTATAAAACATAGTGTAGAACACTGTCAGGACTCCTAGGAACCTATCTATAAAACATAGTGTATAATACTGTCAGGGCTCCTAGGAACCTATCTATAAAACATAGTGTATAATACTGTCAGGGCTCCTAGGAACCTATCTATAAAACATAGTGTAGAATACTGTCAGGGCTCCTAGGAACCTATCTATAAAACATAGTGTATAATACTGTCAGGGCTCCTAGGAAACTATCTATAAAACATAGTGTAGAATACTGTCAGGGCTCCTAGGAACCTATCTATAAAACATAGTGTATAATACTGTCAGGGCTCCTAGGAAACTATCTATAAAACATAGTGTAGAATACTGTCAGGGCTCCTAGGAACCTATCTATAAAACATAGTGTATAATACTGTCAGGGCTCCTAGGATCCTATCTATAAAACATAGTGTAGAATACTGTCAGGGCTCCTAGGAACCTATCTGTAAAACATATAAAACATACAGTGGATACGGGAAATATTCCGACTCCTTTAAATGTTTCACTTTGTTTCATTGCAGCCATTTGCTAAAAGTAAAAAAAGTTCATGTTATTTCTCATTATTGTACACTCAGTCCCATTTTCACAGAAAAAAACCTGAAATGTAGATATTTTTGCAAATTTTTTTAAAAAAAGAAAATTTCAAATCTCACATGGTCATAAGTATTCAGACCCTTTGCTCAGTATTGAGTATTTGCCCCTTTTGAGCTAGTACTGCCATGAGTCTTCTTGGGAATGATGCAACAAGTTTTTTACATCTGCATTTGGGAATCCTCTGATATTCTTCCTTGCAGATCCTCTCCAGTTCCATCAGGTTGGATGGTGAATGTTGGTGGACAGCCATTTTCAGGTCTCTCCAGAGATACCCAATTGGGTTGAGGTCAGGGCTCTGCCTCTGCCAGTCAAGAATGGTCACAGAGTTGTTCTGAGGTCACTCCTTTTCTATTTTAGCTGTGTGCTTAGGGTCATTCTCTTGTTGGAAGGTGAACCTTTGGCCCAGTCTGAGGTCCAGAGAACTCTGGAAGAGGTTTTCTTACAGGATATCTCTGTACTTGGCTGCATTCATCTTTCCTTCAATTGCAACCAGTCATCCTGTCCCTGTCCCATAGCATGATGCTGCCACCACCATGTTTCACTGTTAGGATTGTATTGGGCAGGCAATGGGCAGTGCCTGGTTTTCTCCACACATATCGCTTAGAATTAACACCAAAAAGTTCATACTTCGTCTCATTAGACCAGAGAATCTAATTTCTCATAGTCTGGGAATCCTTCATGTGTTTTTTGGCAAACTCTATGCTGACTTTCATATGTCTTGCCCTGAGGAGAGCCTTCCTTCGGGCCACTCTGCCATAACACCGCAACTGGTGGAGGGCTGCAGTGATAGTTGACTGTGTGGAACTTTCTCCAATCCCCCTACTGCATCTCTGGAGTTCAGCCACAGTGATCTTTGGGTTCTTCTTTACTTCACTCACCAAGGCTCTTCTCCCATGTTTGCTCAGTTTGGCTGGACGGCCAGGTCTAGGAAAAGTTCTGGTTGTCCCACAATTCTTCCATTTAAGCATTTTGGAGGTCACACTGCTCTTAGGAACTTTGAGCACTGCAGAAATTCTTTTGTAACCTTGGACAGATCTATGTCTTGCCACAATTCTGTCTCTGAGCACCTTGGACAGTTCCTTTGACCTGATGATTCTCATTAGCTCTGACATGCACTGTAAGCTGTGAAGTCTTATACAGACAGGTGTGTGTCTTTCCTAATCACGTCCAATCAGTTTAATTAAAATTGACTGGACTTCAAAGAAGGAGTAGAACCATATCAAGGAGGATCGGAAGGTAATGGACAGCATGTGAGTGTCATAGCAAAGGGTCTGAATACTTATGAGCATGTGATATTTAAGTTTTTCTTTTTAAAAAAATTAACAAAAATATCTACATTTCTGGTTTTTTTCCTTTCAAGTTGGGGTGCTGAGTGTACATTAATGAGAAATAAAGTGAACTTTTTTTGCTTTTAGCAAATGGCAGAAATGAAACAAAGAATGAAAAATTTAAAGAGGTCTGAATACTTTCCATACCCTCTGTAGTGTAGAATACTCTTACGGCTCTTGGGGACCTATTTATAGAACAATGGTAGAATACTCTTAGGGCTCCTAGGAATCTATCTATAAAACATAGTGTAGAACACTGTCAGGGCTCCTAGGAAACTATCTATAAAACATAGTGTATAATACTGTCAGGGCTCCTAGGAACCTATCTATAAAACATAGTGTATGACACTGTCAGGGCTCCTAGGAACCTATCTATAAAACATAGTGTAGAACACTGTCAGGGCTCCTAGGAAACTATCTATAAAACATAGTGTATAATACTGTCAGGGCTCCTAGGAACCTATCTATAAAACATAGTGTAGACTACTGTCAGGGCTCCTAGGAACCTATCTATAAAACATAATGTATAACACTGCCAGGGCTCCTAGGAACCTATCTATAATACATAGTGTAGAACACTGTCAGGGCTCCTAGGAACCTATCTATAAAACATAGTGTATGACACTGTCAGGACTCCTAGGAACCTATCTATAAAACATAATGTAGAGCACTGTCAGGGCTCCTAGGAACATATCTATAAAACATAGTGTAGAATACTGTCAGGGCTCCTAGGAACCTATCTATAAAACATAGTGTAGAACACTGTCAGGGCTCCTAGGAACCTATCTATAAAACATAGTGTAGAACACTGTCAGGGCTCCTAGGAACCTATCTATAAAACATAGTGTAGACTACTGTCAGGGCTCCTAGGAACCTATCTATAAAACATAGTGTAGAACACTGTCAGGGCTCCTAGGAACCTATCTATAAAACATAGTGTATAACACTGTCAGGGCTCCTAGGAACCTATCTATAAAACATAGTGTAGACTACTGTCAGGGCTCCTAGGAATTTATCTATAAAACATAGTGTATGACACTGTCAGGGCTCCTAGGAACCTATCTATAAAACATAGTGTATAACACTGTCAGGGCTCCTAGGCACCTATCTATAAAACATAGTGTAGAACACTGTCAGGGCTCCTAGGAATGTATCTGTAAAACATAGTGTAGAACACTGTTAGGGCTCCTAGGCACCTATCTATAAAACATAGTGTAGAACACTGTCAGGTAACAGAGTGTTTTTTACTTTGTGTCAGCTCACGAGGCCTCCACCCCAGCCTTTTTAGTTCTCCTGAGATGAATCTCCATTTTATTTTCATTAAAAAAAACAATATGGAATATTTGGTTCGAACCCTGGTCGGAACAAGTCAGTTTGCCCAACTCTACTTACTTATTTATATATATAAGACTAGCTTTTACCCGCGACTTCGTCTGCGTTGATTTGAGAATTGGGCGGACACAGACGTGTGAAACTGTAAAAGTGCTTTAAAAAGTTTGGTGGGCTAGCAAATGTGATGTGATGTGTTATATTGTGTATGTAGTGATACAATGTGATGTGTTATATTGTGTATGTAGTGATACAATGTGATGTGTTATATTGTGTATGTAGTGATACAGACAATGTGATGTGTTGTATTGTGTATGTAGTGATGCAGACAATGTGATGTGTTGTATTGTGTATGTAGTGATACAGACAATGTGATGTGTTGTATTGTGATCTGTTATATAGTGGAAAGCTACAGTCCTATGAAAAAGTTTGGGCACCCCTATTAATCTTAATCATTTTTAGTTCTAAATATTTTGGTATTTGCAACAGCCATTTCAGTTTGATATATCTAATAACTGATGGACACAGTAATATTTCAGGATTGAAATGAGGTTTATTGTACTAACAGAAAATGCGCAATATGCATTAAACCAAAATTTGACCGGTGCAAAAGTATGGGCACCTCAACAGAAAAGTGACATTAATATTTAGTAGATCCTCCTTTTGCAAAGATAACAGCCTCTAGTCGCTTCCTGTAGCTTTTAATCAGTTCCTGGATCCTGGATAAAGGTATTTTGGACAAACAATTCAAGTTCAGTTAAGTTAGATGGTCGCCGAGCATGGACAGCCCGCTTCAAATCATCCCACAGATGTTCAATGATATTCAGGTCTGGGGACTGGGATGGCCATTCCAGAACATTGTAATTGTTCCTCTGCATGAATGCCTGAGGATTTGGAGCGGTGTTTTGGATCATTGTCTTGCTGAAATATCCATCCCCGGCGTAACTTCAACTTCGTCACTGATTCTTGAACATTATTCTCAAGAATCTGCTGATACTGAGTGGAATCCATGCGACTCTCAACTTTAACAAGATTCCCGATGCCGGCATTGGCCACACAGCCCCAAAGCATGATGGAACCTCCACCAAATTTTACAGTGGGTAGCATGTGTTTTTCTTGGAATGCTGTTTCTTTTTGGACGCCATGCATAACGCCTTTTTTTTTATAACCACACAACTCAATTTTGGTTTCCAAAATGAAGCTGCCTTGTCCAAATGTGCTTTTTCATACCTCAGGCAACTCTATTTGTGGCGTACGTGCAGAAACGGCTTCTTTCTCATCACTCTCCCATACAGCTTCTATTTGTGCAAAGTGCGCTGTATAGTTGACCGATGCACAGTGACACCATCTGCAGCAAGATGATGCTGCAGCTCTTTGGAGGTGGTCTGTGGATTGTCCTTGACTGTTCTCACCATTCTTCTTCTCTGCCTTTCTGATATTTTTCTTGGCCTGCCACTTCTGGGCTTAACAAGAACTGTCCCTGTGGTCTTCCATTTCCTTACTATGTTCCTCACAGTGGAAACTGACAGGTTAAATCTCTGAGACAACGTTTTGTATCCTTCCCCTGAACAACTATGTTGAACAATCTTTGTTTTCAGATCATTTGAGAGCAGGTTGTCCATGTTCGGCGACCATCAAACTTAACTGAACTTGAAGTGTTTTGTAGAAAGAAATGGTCCAAAATACCTTCATCCAGGATCCAGGAACTGATTAAAAGCTACAGGAAGCGACTAGAGGCTGTTATCTTTGCAAAAGGAGGATGTACTAAATATTAATGTCACTTTTCTGTTGAGGTGCCCATATTTTTGCACCAGTCAAATTTTGGTTTAATGCATATTGCGCATTTTCTGTTAGTACAATAAACCTCATTTCAATCCTGAAATATTACTGTGTCCATCAGTTATTAGATATATCAAACTGAAATGGCTGTTGCAAACACCAAAATATTTAGAACTAAAAATGATTAAGATTAATAGGGGTGCCCAAACTTTTTCATAGGACTGTATATATAAATGTGAGTGAGTAGAGTGAGGGCTACTCCTGAGGTGACAGTAAGGAGTGTGCAGACAGGTTAAGGCAGGAAATGCCAGGCAGTGTGTGTGAGTCTATAGCTGGGGCTAGGAGTCCTGCTTTTGTGAGTCTCCTGCTAGGAAGCCATGTTGTTTAGTTGCACCAAAAGTAGCCTGTGACTCAATCCTAAGGGAAAACTATGTTTGTGGAAAATTGCATGCCAATCCGTCCAGGCGTTTTAGCGTGATTGAGGAACAAACATCCAAACTCACAAACATCCAAACACACAAACTTTCACACTTATAATATTAGTAGGATATATCATCAGGATGTACAAGACAGAAGAGAATATGACAGTAAGATCAGACTACACGGGGTATTTTTGATGTCTGATGCCATGGAGACTCATACTCATACAAAGTTGCTGTAGACCCAAAATGGTAGAAAGTTTTTATAAAAGACGGTTTGCAAAGTTGCTTTATTTCTCATTTTAGATAGATCAGAACATTAAAAGTGGTTGAGAAGGTATAATGGGGGTGACAAGCAAAAATACCATAAGCCTCAGAAGGAGAATTGATCCTTTTAGACCATGAACAGACCACAGAGCTGTGATCTGTGGATACAGTTTAGCTACGGTGCCTAGAGGAAGTCTGAGCTAGTCTGAGACACACCCCCTGTCTTCTCATTGGTTTAGGCTGCTGCTTTGTCCCTCCTCCCTTGAAGATCTGCCTCCTCCTATTGGCTGCTGTATAATAACACAGACCTATCACAGGCTCACCCAGTATTCAGTACAATAATTCTATTACATTCAGACTACTAAAGATAGCTATGGAGGATGGAGGATTGCTTGAAATGATCAAATATTGGCTACCTGAAGCTGCCACTAGGGGGAACTTAGGAGCTTAATGAAGACAGATGTGTCATTGAGTTTAATGCTGTATAAACCTCTTTAGTAAACACCCCCTAGTGGTGGGGGCAGGAAGTCAGAATTGTAATGTTGATCTAAGTCTATGTAGGGCATCTGAAACCAAAAGAATGGGAGCGGTCATCTTGTCTGAGATTAATTCTGCTTTGTTAACAGCATTTAGTGATATGCTTTACAGCATAGTCATGGCTATAGGCAGCATGTGGCCAACTCATTGCGGTCTATGGGACATGCTCTGTGGTGGTAGGAGGAGTAGATAAGCTGTGACATCATCTATTGTCAGTAGGGGAAGCAATGAGGAGTGTTTTGTGGTGTCATCTATAGAGGTGTTATCTTCCATTGTAAATTAAGGTGTTATCTTTAGAGATGAGCGAATATATTCGTTCGAATACCTCCGGTGCATAAAGACTTCCGGGGCATCAAATTTTTACTGCCTCTCCCACCTTCCCTGGCGCCGGGAGCTACGCATCGGAGGTATTCATTCAAGTATATTCGGTCATCTCTAGTTATCTTCCATTATAATCCTGTCTATAATGTAAATGAGGTGACTGCTCCCAAGAAAATCCAGAAATGGCAAGTGCCAGTCTATTATTAGGCTTAGTGGCCAGAGTGAAAATGAGCACTTTTGAAAATATAATAAAAAAATGTTTAAAGATCTGTTTAACATAACAACTTGGTTTAAAAAACAGGCTTTTCCCTATAGCTATGTGCTATAGGGGATACATAGAGGGGCGGGGTGTATGTTGACCTAAGCAGGGTAGCTCGACCCCCAATCTCATGATCACATAGGATAGGGATAACGTTAAATTACCAGAATCCCCCTTTAACACTCCTGCCATACTCAGCATTCTCCTTCATACCCTTGCCCCTATATGACGGCGCATCATTAATAGTCAATGTCCGTCCCTTTGTGTTGTCGCACATAAAGTAACCCCTTCCCCTCCAGCAGGGCTTATATATACATACACTTATACGGGGCCTTGCACGCCTTCTGCACGCTCCCATTAAACATTGTCAGATCTCCTTGCACCAATATCCCACTGCAGGGTGTTTGCATGTATAGATCGGCACAATCAATATACAGGCCCCGATCAATAGGCAGCTTAGAAAATCCTATTCCAACAGATGTATGTGTGTGTCTGCGGCGAGCGGGCACAGGGAGCCACAAATGGCCTTTGTCACCACACAGGGTGTGCCCGGCGAGAAGAAGGCTAGATGTAGCAGAGCCGGACTTGTCCTAGGTTTATTACATGCCTTAGACTTGCCTATAGTGTAAGCTATCTCTATGGCTCTGCTACATCTCCCAGGTTCAGCCTGGTCTCCCCTGACAGACTCAGCT